>NC_054712.1:56189809-56347213 GCF_016097555.1 Gigantopelta aegis | reverse complement strand
GGGCGTTGCACACGGCACAGTAGGCCAGTCTAAGTAGGTCAGGGCCAGTAGGACGAGGTCACGGCACAAGGCCGTGACGTCACCAAGGTCAAGGTCACGGAAAGTAGGTCATGACTCTATATAGGCCCTGATACTACTACCAAGTAGTCAGTGTCAAATCATGTTAGTAACATATTGGTATAGAAAGGTCACTTGTTTTTGCACACAAGGCTACCATGACAACGGCTGGAAGTTTGAATTTTGGTTTTGAAACATTTGCATCGATTGGACTCGCATCTCTTAGGACCAGCACAGTTACACCTAACATATCCCTGTCCACCACAGTTGGATTCGTAATTAACAGCTTGGCGTAAGGTCATTGACTTTGTACGGTTTACGTCAGCATCAGTAAGTAAACGCTAGGGGCACAAATCAAACTGATTGCGTGTAAACTTCCCTTTTAGAATCCCTGCTTTCACACGAATTGCGTACATATCGTTCTCATCACGGTCTATAACATGCAAAACTCCATGGAAATCATATACATCTTCAACATACACATTTTATTTAGTTTCTAGGTGAAGATTAGACTTTTGTGAAAAATCCTCTCACTAAAAGGTTATTGATCAATCGTAGTCGTAATTTGTACCATGATTTGTAATCAAGGAATATTTATCCTCTAAATGTTTTGGAATAAAGTCTATGTTATGGAAGAACAGGCAGACTTTATAATTATTAAAACAGTACTAATCTTGATAGACACACACACAATCATCGTCATCTAGAAAAGTGATTAATATAATATTTTTAAAAGATGAAAAGAAGCTCCTAGATGACAAGACGTCAGTAATATAGCAGATTCTGTGTTGTTTGTTTAAGAATAAACCAGAGAAACATTAATTACCACAACCTTTTGTTAGTAATATTCAAGTGGTATTAAACATATTTTCTATAAGATTCTTTAATCTGAAACTATAGCAAAAGTTGACTATTAAGTTATTGTATAATAATAAATAATTAATATTAAGTAGTATTTTAAATCGTATAATCAATATACTTATCCTTGTTTGTTCTTAAAATGTGATTGTATCAATATTTAAGACCAAAAGCCTGTATACAAGTATCAACAATAAGACTTGAATCACTTTAGTCATTTTGCGTAATGGCTGGCCATGATTTTCAGTCATTTCGCGTATTGCCTGGTGGTCACAGGCACTTCTCAAAATGACTGATTTGTTTAGGCATTACGCGTAATGACTGGTTTCACAGATTGACTGTAACATATATAGAGGATAATAAACGAGTTACCAGTTATTATCAAATTTATGTCCCGAGTGAAATAATTTTCAGTTGTCACGAGCTTTAGGGAGTGACAAATGAAAATTATTTCACGAGGGACATAAATTTGATAATAACTGGTACCGAGTTTGTTATTCTATTTATTACCTCAGCTACTTTTTTTCTAGAAACCTTTATTTTCGACGCACATGCACGAAAGGCCAACCTGTATAGAAACGATATAAACCACTTTGCGCACTTTTCTGAGAATTGCTATAACTTTGTAATTTAATCATGTTCATAAATACTTTTAAAAAACCAAAAGTGTTCTTTATTCTGCTACAAAATCTATAAGGAATTGCATTAAAATGACATTTTGTTATAAATTTAACACCAAAAATAGAGAGCCGTAAAAGCGCACTCTTTAAACTACATGACGTCATTTTGTGTTTGCCAAATCGTGATGACGTCATATTTAGTACCGACAAGGTCATTGGTTTGTGAGCTCAAATTGTCCAATAGTATTGTTCGTTAGACCAATGCAGAATATTTCTCACTGAGAAAATATGGAAAATATTTTCCCTGTTATGAGTGACCGCTGGGGTAATAAATAAATAAATAAATAAATAAATAACATAAATAATAAAATAACATAACATAAATAATAATATTAATAATAATAATAATAATAACAATAAATATTTGAAAAAAAATATGTAGATGGCATGGCTCGAAATAATGGCCTGAGAAAAGCGAAAAGCAGGCCGGGTTTTTTTTTGGTTTTCTTTTTTTTTGGGGGGGGGGGGGGGGGGGGGGGGGTGGGGCGGTTTAGACCAAGCAAACATTCACCTGCTAAAAGTACCACAAAATCACAGGTCATTTTATAAAAGAAAGATTTACGTATGGTTATCTCATCTAGCTCAAGATTCTGTTACAACTTAATGCATTTTAGAGGTCCTAATTTTCCCAATCCTGTCTTATTTTCAGTTGGCCATATTGTACCTGCAGGCCTGTAACTAGTAAGAGTGGCAGGGAACAGTAGCCATTTTTGTCCACCTGGATAAGTCTAAAATACATTTTTTACTTACTATTTGAACATTTCTAGCCCTGCAGGGTCGTAACTAGTAGGGGTGGTAAGATAGACAGTAGCTATTTTTGTCTATCTAGATAAGTCCCTCTATTACTAAACTTTGATTAATAGAGGGACTAAACTTTGATTCTCTTTAAATATACTGTACCGGGCATGTCGAAATAGATGTTCCTGTCTTGGAGCAAATTGCACCTGGGGGTGCTGCAGTGACGTTTAAACTGGGTATCCCTCCAAGAACTTGCATCACATATTTGCAGGCGTCAGACGGCATTAGGGTTGTGTCTGCTTCCTGGATGACGTTAGAAGGTAGGCCTTCATTTACTGAAAAAATTAATAATAATATACAATAATATATGTATATGCATATGCATATGCATATGCATATGCATATGTATATGTATTGATGTATGAATATCTATATATTGTATGTATGTCGAGGTTGACTGTTACATATATAGATATTAACGCACTGGCGCAGGGGATAATTAAAAATCCTTTCTGGCCTTACAAATTTTCCCATGCCGTTGCTGGGACTCGAACCTATGGCACCGAATCGCTCGCAAATTGCAAGATTAACCACGATGCGCTCTGAGTTATTGAGGCATCCATAAAAATGATGCTCTTTAACTCAATCACATGCATGGGGCCTACAATCTACGCGGTTGATCCCGCTTACGTGCATGAAACAGTGGGCAGACCTGGCACTGGCTAGTATGTATTGATGTATGAATATCATATCTATATACATGTATTGTATGTATGTCGAGGTTGACTTTTACATATGTGGCCGAGTGCATAAAGCACTCTCACACAAAAACTACACAAGTTCGATCTCGATTATATTCTTTAATCCATAATGATAACATATAG
The DNA here is from genome assembly GCF_016097555.1 of Gigantopelta aegis. Lineage (NCBI taxonomy): Eukaryota > Metazoa > Mollusca > Gastropoda > Neomphalida > Peltospiridae > Gigantopelta > Gigantopelta aegis. Next base: position 56,343,996 of record NC_054712.1, on the reverse strand, counting down.
ACAATGTATATGATATGGAGAGTTGGGCCCAAACGTCTTTCTCTCTTGCCAGATATTCTCCCTCTCTCCCTGTCTCTCTCAGTCTCTCAGTGAACTATCTTTCACCCCAGTCACTCTGATAACATCACACACGCCTGACCAATACTGGCAGACCATTACTGTCCTGGGTTCCTGAAGATAATCCCAGTGACAGTGTTTACCATATATTAATGTCCCAAATATCTTGCAGGAATTTCCCAAGTACCTTAAGTCTAAAAGAGAAATAAACCTCGAACGCCTTAGTGGTGTTTATGCATGTTTAGTATAATAACAGATTGGATGCTTTAGTTGAATCCCTCACACATACATAAATATTAACGCATTGGCGCAGGGGATAATTAACTCCTTTCTGGCCTCACAAATTGTCCCATGCCGTTGCTGGGACTCGAACCTGTGGCACCGAATCGCCCGCAAATTGCGAGACTAACCACAATGCGCTCTGAGCTATTGAGGCATCCATAAAAAGGATGCTCTTTAACTCAACCACATGCATGGGGCCTACAATCTACGCGGCCGATCCAGCTTACGTGCGAAAAAGAACGTTGAAACATTCCATTAGCTAAATAATCTTGTCTATTTCATTTCATTTAAACTTATTTTCGTGCTTATATCCAATTAAGGTTCAAGCACGCTATCTGGGCTGTTTGTCCAGGACAGTGGGTTAGTTGTTAGTGCTTATTCAGAGAGAAGAGGTGTAGTGGTCTTACACCTACCCATTGAGTCGTTAAAACTCGCTCTGGGTGGGAGCCGGTACTGGGCTGCGAACCCAGTACCTACCAGCCGTATGTCCGATGGCTTAACCACGACACCACCGAGACCGGTTTTCTTGTCCAATATTAATATCCATTTTATTCCAGTAAGCCTACTGGAACCACGTATGCTATTTTTAGCTTGGTTTCCATAAAATATGTGACAAACGCAAATTGACGCAGAAGCTCTGCGAAAGATTTGCAAAACTGAACATGTTTCGACATCACCGATCCGTCTGCGACTGTGTTTCCATAGACAGGACAGCACATACCAAGACCGTCCATACGTACCTTTAGCACCCCAGCCTGCGGTTTTGCACATCTGTTTATCATCTTCTGTGAACACCGTCGTCTCATCAGGGAGACATATTCGACGAATACACAGATCATCACCTTCAGGAACTCGCGGACTGAACGTAACAGTGGCAACGTTGCCTGTAACACAGTACATGCATATTCATAACAATATGTGTGAAATTACACGACTTCGCTTAAGCGGCGTTCTCGTTTTGCGATTAGCCGCATCGATTTGTCGCCTGCGATCGAACCGTACTGTGAGAACACCTAAATAAGAACGACTAAGCACATAATGAGAACGCCGCTCTAGACTTTTAAAAATGTGTTTCCAGGAACCCGATCCACCCTACAAAAAAAAGTTTTGTTTAAGGGCGCGTCTAGAACACATTGATTTTTATCTTATCATCGGCTAGTGGACGTCAAACATATGGTCATTCTGACATATTTCTTTAGAGGAAACCCGCTGCCGCCACATAGGTTACTCTTTCCGATAACAGCAAGGTTTTTTTATATACACTTTCCCACACAGGACAGCACATACCACGGCCTTTGATGAACCAGTTGTGGACCACTGGTTGGAACGGAAAATAGCTCAAACTGCAAATGGGTCTACTGAGAAGGATCGATCCGATGACCGACCGCTTCACAGGCGGACACACTACCGCTTGAGCTAGATCCCGCTCCCCCGACCCAACCTAGAAAAAAGGGCCTACCTTAAAAAAAATGGTCTGTGTTATTTTTTTCTTTCTTGATTTTGTTTTATTATTATTATTATTATTATTATTAATTATTATTATTAATATGTAGGTGATAAGAGTACATATATAACATTTTATCTGAACCCGTAGGGGGTGAATGTAGTAAAATAATTTTTAAACATTCCGAACCTACCTAAACATTTTCTTCACGTTCCCGAAAACAATTTTTGTTTTAAGTCTTACATAAACGTCACGCGTGTTTGTAAAGTATCTAAGTCACCAGCGAATTAGCCCGCGTACTCTACCGTTCGAACGCTAGACGGACATTTGGACGGATATGATAACTTTCCGAGCCAGAGAAAAATATCAGCGCAGTGGTATTTTACGTCAAACATGGGGTTATTGTTATATTAGAGATGGAATCTTTGGCTACTCGGTGGTAGGCAGCAATTCCGTATTTTCGCCTTGGAGTTATCTCTGGCTGAGAGGGCGATCACAACCGTCCAAATGTCTGTCTTGGTCTTGAACGGCAGAGTACTCGGGCTACTAGCTAATATGCTGTAAATAGGCGTCTGCGAGGCCGTAAATAGCTTAAAATACGTGGGGAGGCAGTACGAACACAATCAGAACACATCACTGGACCATCTTCATTTGGTAGACAAAAGGACAATTTTAACCTAAATAGGGCACGTTTTCGTATTTTTCTGGGGTGCTCCCATTTGCCTACTCGCAACTACGCTACAGATTGTAGCTTACGATCTTGAGCTCTCAACTTATTATCTCAAGCTATCAATATAGTATGTTAAGCGCTCAACATATTAACTCTCGTCAACATGTATGTCGTTTTCTTTTGCAATTCCCTGTTTGGCTATACAGTACTGATACAGAAGTCGATAACTAAAGATAATAAGTCGAGCGCTGGAGCTAACAAATCGCGCACTGGCGATAATAAGTCAAGACTTTAACATAATAAGTTTAGCACTCAGTCATACGCTGAGATAATATACTTTGAGCACTCAAAATAATAAGTCGAGAGCTCGAGATAATAAGACGGGTGTGCATTCAGCATGCGCAGAAAAAAGGTTGATCGATGTTTACTTGTGGCTTAAAAGTACTTTGATGACGTGAAATATCGATAATGTAGATATGAAAATGCACGTTTCCGCGCGCAGATTACCGTAATGGAAAGTGGGCCTTATGTTAAAATCTCGACATATTATATTGATGATGAGGGCTGAACCTATTATCTTGAGCTCTCCAGTTATATTGTCGAATGCTATACTTATCTCTTGTCAATCCGTACGTACCGTCAGTCATATAGTCATCATAACAGGTCGCGAGCTTGACATTATACGTTAAAATCTTGAAATAATATGCCGACATTTCAAAATAATAAGTTACGCATTTGACAAAACAAGTCTAGATTTCGAGATATAAGTCGAAGTTCAGTATCTTTAAAAGTAAGAAAAAAATGTGTACCGGTATGTCCTAAATATACTACCATATTATTTATTTTATGGGCGTTTCTTTTAGATTGTATGAAAAGAAAGTTTGGGGCCTTTGTACATTTTAAATTACTGGTGTTTAACATAATGATAGTTATTTTAACACTATGGCCGAACGTTGATTCATTTCTATGGCAACGGGATTAAATCATAAACATAACCATTTTGCATTAAGTTTACATACGCAGTCCTTGGCTGTTACGGCCATGGTTCATATAGCCGAACTCCAATTCGATTAGATTGCCGCTTTTAACATTTTTAAAAATGGGGCCAAAAGTGCAGTAATAGACTCTGAATTGTGTACTAGAATAAATATATTCTATGGCTATAATATCACGTTTTTTTCGTCTTGAAACTAAAGTTCAACATTAAAATTTTATATTGAAGTTAGTTTCTGGCATACTTCGTAATTCACCCGAATCATTTCTATACCCTCGGCATAATTCCGAAAGTTTTCAAATTCTTTTCACGTCACTGGCATGATTCTGCAAGTAAGGTTTTGATTGGTCGAATGAGCTCCAACGGGCTGCTGTTAGATGCACAGATAATAGATATTAACCAGTGGCGCTAAGTTTAATTAGATTGGCCGTTTTGTGGCTTAGACTTGTAAACATCGGAGAGCCAATAAATGTGAAAAGGTTAAAAAACGACCGTAGATGTTTACCTTGGTGAACTACAAGGCCATGTGCGCGACACACATGATTGTGTAATGACAGTGATTAAAATCTCGCTAAACCAAGGTCATATTTTCACAGAGCCGTACCTCCACAAAAACTACAAAAAACCTGTCATTTTTAGTGCATTTGTTTGTGTGTAGCTGCAAACAGTCTTGTATTACGGTGCATTGAGTCTTCGTTTACTGTTCCCTTTCTAGGTATTTAGAAATTGTCAGTATTCGAACCCACTGCGCCGATTCGCATAGCATTTGACAGTCCACAACCTTAACCACTCGGCCAACCAGGCCTGGCGCTTATAAAACTTTTAGAGTCTAGACTCGACTCTAAGGTCTCACTACACAGATCACTTCCGGGTGAGAGTTCATTGATCACGGTCCACTATAGTTCCTAATTGTGACACATGTTATGGTTGCAATATTCACTTCTAGGAAATGGTGAAGAATTAAAACAATATGTATGTTTAATGGTAAGCCTTCTGGCTGTATTTTGCACATGTTATTTTGTAATATTGTGCATCGACCTTTTGGGACATGGGTATATAGCGCAAGTGACAGCCGGAGTGAATCGGTTAATGAACCACCTGTTCGGACCGGTACTACAGCCAGATGAGGTCATATAGCAAAAAACTGAAACGGAAATGTTCTCAATTTTGGAGTGAAAATAAATGCTTATATAATGTATGTTCGCAATGGTGTATGTTGTTTGTGCCAACGTGAACCCGTTCTATGGGCAATCTTCGCTTGAAGTTGGGCAGTTTAATATGGGTTTCAATGGCAGATGACATCTGTGTAGTGAGACCTAATATAGTCTGAGACGTGAATGTCATGACAACGCCATACAAATTGTATGTGTGTGACGTCATTAGTCTCGAGTCTAGACTCTAAGCTTTATAAGCACCAGGTCAGGTCTTCCATAAAACAAAAATCGTCAATAAACCGTAGTTAAGAATGCGTGCTGACAGACACTCGGTTCGAAACTAATGTAACAGTTTTATCTTATTATATTTAATTTCTTTGTGTATGATTATCACAAGACAAAATAACCATGTTCTCCTGCTATTTTGATTTGTTGTGACTCTTTTCTGTCAATCATCACCGATCGCCATTTATCCTAACACACAATTTACTCCAGGAGCAGCCTCACGGCAGATATGCACTTCTGTGTTCCCAGTTTGACTGGATAGGAGAACATAACATGTGGTTTCAAGCTACAGCCATGTACGTGGATTACCAAACTAGGGATTAGTTTTTGGAGAGAAAAAGAGACAGAGACATGTAAAACGGAGAGAGAGAGAGAGAGAGAGAGAGAGAGAGAGAGAGAGAGAGAGAGAGAGAGAGAGAGAGAGAGAGAGAGAGACAGACAGACAGACAGACAGACAGACAGACAAAGACAGAGGGGTAGAAAGCTCGAAAGAGATTCGAGAAAGATAGATAGAGAGAAGGAAAGGGAGCGAGCGAGAGGAAAAGAGAAAGAGATATCTCTAGCAGTAGTAAAACAAGACTCAAGACACATTGATATAGGCTCGTCTCCTGTCAGACAGAAGAATCATTTTTAAATTAAAAAGGCGTTTGTTCGTACCTACCACTCTCTCCCACCTTCACCCCACCCCCAACCCTGCTATTGGGTCAGAGATTGGCATGTTGCGAGGGGAAGATGTATACAAAGAATGACTAAACACAAACCTGTTACAGCAGGGTCGTCTATATCTCTAACAGTCTGAAGGGTTTCATCTTTAGTGGCATCTGTATCTGCGAAATAAGCCTGTACTGGAAACGAACCTGCCTTAGCGGTTTTGATTCTGAAAGGAAATTAATGTTTCTTTAACAACAAGTTAACACAATCGCATTTTTATAGTGTTTTGTAATTTTTATGTTATTATTTACTTTTTAAAAATATTTTATGGTTCTCCCCACTAAAGCTGGATGTCACGGATTAAATAGTTGCCTCACATGCATAATTCATTTCATTTCAATTTATGTCGTGCTTATATCCAATTAATGTTCAAGCACGCTGTCCTGGGCACACATCTCAGCTATCTGATTGTCTGTCCTGGACAGTGGGTTTATTGGTTAGTGAGAGAGAAATCGGTGTAGTGGTCTTACACCAATCGAGTCTTTAAAACTCGCTCTGGTTGGGTACCGGGCTGCGAACCCAGTACCTACCAGCCTTATTTCCGATGGCTTAAGCCACGACATCACCCACTTCGGTTTAAATGCATAATATATCGAGTCCTGATAAACAGAATTGATTGTGTCTAAAACAATGGTTTAAAAAACAACAACAACAACAACAAACAAACAAACAAAATAAACAAACCCTAAATTATAATATTATAGCTCTGTATTTTGGCGTAATGCGATTTCAAATTCTTCAAATCCACTGGTTGCATCAAGTTGTGTTTGGTGGCAAGAAATTCAGTTTAATAATACATGTACAGGCGCGGCATCCATTTTTTAATAGAGGGGGTCCAAAACCGTTGTAGTTTCTGAAAACAGAATTTAAAGGTCCTTGACAGGTGGACGGGATAACTTTGCATTTTTGTGTATTCTGTAATATATATTGTTTCAACAAAAATGGAGGGGGGGGGGGGGTGTGGCTGAGCCCCCGCCTGAATCCGTGCCTGATGTACATATTATTTCAGACGTTTGTGGATGAGCAGAACAGTTGTTACCATGTGACACGACTGTTTTTCTCTATGGTTGTTCCCACGTTTTGTCACGAGAAACACACCAATCAGCAGCCAACATTCATGCAGTCTTGTTAGTGCGAGTGCGAATACTTTTTATATGCTCGTATACCACTAGAGTTTCAAGCATGTCCGTCCCGGGGCCTGTCTCTGGGTAGCCAGGGGCTTGTCCCGGGACAGAAAAAGCAGACAATTTTGAAATTTGCATCCAAAAATTAAATAGTGGGCCTTTAATATAATTAATAAAGAAAATTTTACTCATTAAATTTAGTCGCTAGATTAGATCGGGTGGTCAAAAAGAAATTAGATAAGATCGGTGGCCTGACTCGGGATGAAGGGGGGGGGGGGGGGGGGGGGGGTAGAGTTGAAAAAGGGCAGAATTTTGAAAATAGCAATTAGTAAAAATGTTAATCGAATATTAAAGAAAAAAGAAAAAAAAGTTACAAGCCAAAAATAAAAAGAATTGACTGCTCGGTCGAACATTTATATAATTTGGAGCATTTTAGAAGGACAGTCCAAAAATAAATAAGATAAAGAAGAGAGGATCGAACTATTTAATAATAGTTAAAAAAAAGAAAGTAATTTCGACATAAACTTTTGAACGAAGGTCTAAAAGTTTAAAGTCCGATCTATATGTCCACGTGAGTGGCCTCGTTAAGGCCGTTAGGGTGCACAGCTTGTAGAGACGAGATGGGTTGCATCACGTCAAGAAAACCTCTAGATTGACAGTCAATAGACGTTGAAGGTGCAGTGCTGTGCTGAAATACAGATCTTGAGAAGCCAGATCCGTCTGACCAAGAGAGAGAATCAGACTAGGGTATAGTCCAGTCGTCATGGGTTGGTATAGTGGTGCGGACGGGCCCGACTCCGGAGGATACGAGATGGTATCACAATAAAACAAAGTAAAGTCTAGAAACGAGTAGTAAGGGCCGACCCCGCTTCTTATTTCTTCTTAGAGTGGGGTGGTCAATCTTCCAGTGCTGCTAGGACAGGCTCGGGCATGTAGAGACTAAACGCGAACAACCGTGGCGTTCTGCAGAATGGCCGTCATACGAGTCACGAAAGAAACAAGTCAACATAGTCAGCCGGAGAAATGACGTGGAGGCAAGGAATCTCGCTAAAAAAGAATCCAACCTGGTGGTGCAGACTATCGAAACGAGAAGCGTTCCAACTTTCAATCAGTTCCAATGGCCGCATACATCCCAGTAGAAAACTTCACTTCGCTGACAAAAACAACCAAGTGAAGGGTCCCCAAGTCGAGCCGCGAAAGAACGTGCAGTGTGCACAAGCGAAACAAACACGTCTTACCGCGTCGAATGGTCCGCTAGGATGCCTTCCCGAATACGCTACGAATCATGACGATTAATGCGGAACGCGTCAAGAATTACTACGACACGCCTACGAATCCGCACGACTGCTACACGAATCGGAACGACTGCCTCAAGAACCAGTACGACTGCCGCAAGACGCCTATATGAAGGCTGCCGAAGAGGTCAGATTTCATTCGACGTTCTGCCTGCAAGCAGTGAACGTCACCATGCCGCTCTTCATGAAGTCAGCAACCGGCTGCAAGGGACGAGGGAAGAGCTAGCGTACCCGTGGAGAACCAGAAGCAGAGAAAGAGCCAGATGTAGTGAAATACCCTTCAATAGTCGTACGAACACCCCACGTTTAGCCAAGAATATCCCGAATGAGTCTACAAACATATTACGATTACGCACGGCGTCCTCAAGAACTCGTAAGATTGAGTTACGATTTCAACTTTATTCACGATTATTCCCGACAGTTTTGAACATGTTCAAAACAGTTCAATTTGTTTAATGACACCACTGAATCACATTGATTTCTTAAACGTCGGCTATTGGATGTTAAATTTTTTGTCATTTTGATTATAGTCTTAGAGAGAAAAGCCGCTACATGTTTCCATTAGTAACAAGGGATCTTTTATATGCACGATCCCACAGACATGATAGCACATACCACAACCTTTGATATATCAATCGTGGTACACTGGCTAGAACGAGAAATTATGTAATAAGAACGTTAAGTAATAACTTCACGTACTCCTCAGCACATTTGTCTGTAGTAAGTATCTGTGTGTTGCTGATGAGCGCTCCACTACAGATGGTTGATTTTATAGGTGGTGCTAGAGGACCAAAATCAAGGGTAAGGACAAAGCGCACCATCCACGGACGTTCACACACTGTTGTATCCGCACCCCCGAGGATACGCTTCCGTACTCCTGCTCCTGGTAAAGTACAGTCTACAAAGATAACGAACATTTTTGTTAACAATATGGTCAAAGCGAGCAGCCAGACTTTCAAAAATGCCATTACTTTCATCCTTGCCCACCACCCAACCCCTATCTTAAATCAGTTAAAAAAAAAAATAAACATATATATTTTTTTTTTTTAACGACATCACTAGAGCACATTGATTTACATATTTCATCAAGTTACTTTGATTGGTAATGTCCTGGGAAAAGGAAACGAGAACAGTAGAGAAGGAAATCCGAGAGGGCAGTCTGAGCTGGGGGCTGCTGGAGAAGCTGGCAAAAGACAGGCAGCAGTTGCGATCTCTGGTTACAGCCTTATGTGCTTCTCAGCACGAAGGGGATTAATAAAAATAAATTAAATGTCATATTATTATAATTCCAATCTCTAAAAAATCACTTTATTATAAACCCTTGGATTGGTCAAATTCGTATCACGTGATGATAAAAACTGGCATTCATAGCACCATGAATCTCAGTTTAGCACTATTTTTGGCTATATAGCCTGAACTACTTTATGAATTATGTCAACAAAGGAATCCCCGAGGAATTTCCTTGAGATTCTATTTTTAGACATCAAACAGTAATCGTCTGCTGTCAAACTTGTAAACTTCTAAAAATCTTCACATATAAATTATACCATACAAAATAGGTCGCTTCAGACATTTTTATTAAAGGTTAAAAGTTATTGAAATTACTTACGTTACATGTTTATAGTGAATTCAAAATCCCACAGCTAAAAATCTATTTTGTCGATCCAAAAAAAGTGTATAATTCCAATGGAATTTGGTCTTTTACAAAAGCGATTTCAAAAACAAAATTCAGTCAGTTCATGCCAACCATTAGCAGTAACGCGCATTCAACGGCATTGTAGTATGACGTACACAACACATAGCCACTGCGATCCAATCTTTAAACGAATCGGGGTTTTGAAACTAGGTATATCATGTACATGTCGGGACACAGGAACGAAGCTTCAATTCGAAGCTACAACAGAGAATGTTCCACTTTCCAAAAACGAAACATCAGCATGGCACTGTCAAATGTCACGAATACTTGTGTCGCACCACTTGAAGTCACACATGCCAAAACCATCCTGTGTTGCCACTTCCACAATTACAAGGCCAGTAAACACAGAAACTCGCGACACACATGTTTCATCCATTTCCGGAAACATTGAAAACACTTTCTCCATGTCAAATCTATCAACACATGGAATTTTCACGCACTCAAACATTTTATAATTGTAATTTCAACGTCGTAATTGGTAAATCTGGACTAATCAAAAAATGGCGCCCATCCACAGTTCTTAGTTAAATATTCATACACCAACCGCTTCACATAAATTATACCATACAAAATAGATCGCTTCAGACATTTTTATTACAGGTTAAAAGTTATTAAAATTACTTACGTTATATGTTTCTAGTGAATTCAAAATGTTTCTAGTTGGTATTGATATTTAATGCAAAAAATTAATATGAATTGTATTAATGATTGTAACATTGTCATTCTCTCATTCGGCTATTGACGGAAAAAGCCGAAACCACCATAGGGATTCCGCTAATGTTGAGTATGAATGTCGTGTTAATAAAATAGTAAATAGTTGGAAAATAGATTTCACTTTTTATTTTAAAGAGGTTTACATTAATGACATGGTTATGTGTTTGGAATTATAAGAATTGAACGTGAATATTTTTGAGTTTCATGCTAGTATGAAACGCAAAACCGCTTTACACACTTTAGTATGAATGGCTTCGCGCTAACGCGCTACGCCATTCATATAGTGTGTAAAGCGGTTTTGCGTTTCATACTAGCATGAAACTCAAAAAATTTCACGTTCAATTCTTAAATAAAGTTTGGAAAATTGTGACAGTAATTGTGTTGTTTGCTGATGTAATTCTCTCTCAATTATTTTAGTCTGATTTGGTAGCGGGACGTAGTCCAGAGGTAAAGCACTCGCTTGATGCGCAGTCGTTCTGGGATCGATCCCCGTCGGTGGGCCAATTGGGCTATGTCTCGTTTCAGCCAATACACCACGACTGGTATATCAAAGGCTGTGGTATGTACTGCCCTGTCTGTTGGATGGTGATGATAAAAAAATCCCTTGCTACTAATGGAGAAATGTTGCGGGTTTCCTCTTTTGTTAGATTATCAAATGTTTGACATCCAATACCGATGATTAATAAATCAATGTGCTCAAGTAGTGTCTTTAAACAAAAAAAAATTTAGTCTGCGAGTTGTATATACATTTCATGTGAACTAAACATCACTTCAGTTTGCAACAATGTGCATCCTTTCACTGTGCAACATTGCTCATCTCTTTACTTTGCAGAAATGTGCACCCCTTTACAGTTAATAGCTGTATACTACAAAACATATGTACCCTTTAACATTTACATCCGTTTACTTTGTAAAGATTTGCATGTTTTTTCTTCAAAAGGTATAAATACAAACCCCCTCGGTGGCGTAATGGTTAGGTCATTGGCCGTAGGACTGGAAGGTGCTGGGTCAGCTTTATAGTCCGAGGGAGGTATGATTTTACCCATTTCGGATCCAGCTACTGACTTAGTCATTGACTGGATTAGGGCTGGGTTTCTAGGACAACTGGACCCAATTTCACAAAACATCGTAAGCCAAGTTTAGCACGTAAACGTAAATCTACGATTAAATCACAATTCTTATTACTACTAACAGTACAACTAATGCAGTTTGAAGTAAAAAAAACATTTAATTTTCTTTGGTCTTTAAAATGCTCCATCTTCCATAATGATATAAGTTTCTGATTTAAATAAATGCCAAACATGTGTAAACGTATGACCTGAATAATCGCTAGTCGCAGACGTAAACTTACGATGATTTGTGAACAAGGCCCAAGAGTTTTAAAGACTGGATGAGAATCGAGTAGGTGTAAGGCCGCTACAACACACTCTCTCTCACTAACCACTAACTCTTGTCCCAGTACCACTGAGTTTTAACAAATTGATGAGAATCGGGTAGGTGTAAGGCCGCTACATAAAAAAAATTCTCACTAACTCTTGTCCCAGTACCAGTGAGTTTTAACAACTTGATGAGAATCGAGTAGGTGTAAGGTGTAAGGTGTATTTACGTTAGCCACTGTCCTCAATTGATCCGCTGTATTGCATAAATTTTTTCCATTAGTAGCAAGGGATAGTTTTATGCACCATCCTACAGACAGTATTACCACGGCCTCTGTTATACCAATCGTGGCGCACTGGCTGGAACAAAAAATACTAGTAGTCCTCTGACGGGAATCGATCCAAGACCGACCGCGCATCATGCGAACGCTTTACCACTGGGCTACGTCCCCGCCAGGTCTTTCTCCCTCCCCGAACACAATGTAATTCATTAACGGTTTCAGCCCTGTGAACCAAGTTTTACTAGACAATTCCGTGTACGCGAAAGAGGAAGGGTTAATAAATATTTATATATTTTTTAAATAGTTGTTGATCACCCACTGTACATGTAAAATAACTTACTCCTCGGTGCGGGGGTCGTTATGGCCATGGTCGACGTCGGAGCTGTCGATGTCTGCGCTGGGTCTTCTGGTGTTACTGACGCTGTTGCAGTCGTAACTGTAGCAGTTGTTTGGGTTGTCACTGTAGGAGGCGTGGTTGGAGTGGTAGTTGGTGCGGTAGTTGTCTGTGTCGTAGTTGACGCTATGGTAGTTGTTGGAGTAGTAGTTGTCGGTGTGGTAGTTGTTGGAGTAGTTGTTGTCGGCGTGGTAGTTGTCGGAGTGGTAGTTGTCGGAGTGGTAGTTGTCGGAGCGGTAGTTGTCGGGGTGGTAGTTGCCGGAGTGGTCGCCGTTGTGTCTGTTTTACACGGACAGGGCAGTTGATCACAGTCAGCAGTGTTCCTTCCTGTAAGAATGAAATAAATACGGGTGGTAGTCACGTGTCAGTTACGTGTCAGTTTTGGTTTCACACTAGTATTTAAAGACTGTCTTTATTTCTTTTACGCAACGAGCTACTCTCGGCATACTAAGTTCAAAAACATATATATATATCTCCCCTTTCCAATTCGGCGGACCTGTCAAAAATAAGCCAAATTTCCTTCATTCTAATTGCGCTCCTTTTTCCCTTTGGCATTAATCCTACGGGATATTCTAATTTCCATAGCCCCCCCCCCCCCCCCCCCGACCTGTTACCGATTCCGGTCGGGCTTCTGGTGCTCTCTTGCACGGTTCCTTCTCCCACCCACCCCAACCCTTTTCTGTTCAGGACGGAGGAGCCGGCCGAGGCCGGTGTAACGTGTTATTTTGACCCCTGGTTACTTTTCTACGTAGAATACCACGTTACACAGGTGTAGCATTTAATTTGCACTCCCCAAGAATATGCACTCCGCAGTCATTATAATTAGCACTTCCACAGTTACTATTATACGTATAATACGCACTCCCCTTGAATTATTTGCACTCCCCTGGTTATAATTATACATATACTATGCACTGCTATGTTGAATACTGAATACATTAAACAAATTATTATAGCCTACATGAAATGGGGGAATGCATATTATTCAGAGGGAGTGCATATTATACATATAATATAGACTGCGGGAGTGTATATTACATGTATAATATGCACTGGGGAGTGCTTATTCTACGTATAATGTTGACTGGGGAGTGCAAATCCACGGGAGTGCAAATTATATGTGACACCGGCAACTGTGCCCATGACAGGCGTGCGCTAAATCAGCGTGCTCTGAATGACCTGACCTGACCTTCTTTTACGCAAAAGAATACCGGCTCACTCTACCAAATTCCAAAAGGTTCCAGCAAGGAGCTACGTTAAGTCTGCGATCAACTAACTGAAATCACCCAATTAGCTCCATTTCGATTTTGATGAACCATTCTAAATTGTGTGTCAAAATTACGCAACATGTTCTATTGGCTTTAATTCTATGGGACATTTGGAAATTGAATATCACCAAAACCAACCCTCGCCAGTCTAGCTACCTACCCTGGTCGGGCTGAATGTGCTCCCTTGCACCCCTCGCCCGTCTAGCTACCGACCCTGGTCGGGCTGAATGTGCTCCCTTGCACCCCTCGCCCGTCTAGCTACATACCCTGGTCGGGCTGAATGTGCTCCCTTGCACCCCTCGCCCGTCTAGCTACCGACCCTGGTCGGGCTGAATGTGCTCCCTTGCACCCCTCGCCCGTCTAGCTACAGAACCTGGTCGGGCTGAATGTGCTCCCTCGCTCGTCTAGCTACAAACCCTGGTCGGGCTGAATGTGCCCCCTCGCCCGTCTAGCTACCGACCCTGGTCGGGCTGAATGTGCTCCCTCGCCCGTCTAGCTACCGACCCTGGTCGGGCTGAATGTGCTCCCTCGCTCGTCTAGCTACAAACCATGGTCAGGCTGAATGTGCTCCCTCGCTCGTCTAGCTATAAACCCTTGTCGGGCTGAATGTGCTCCCTCGCCCGCTTAGCTGCCGACCCTGGTCGGGCTGAATGTGCTCCCTCGCTCGTCTGGCTACAAACCCTGGTCGGGCTGAATGTGCTCCCTCGCCCGTCTAGCTACCGACCCTGGTCGGGCTGAATGTACTCCCTCGCTCGTCTAGCTGCCGACCGTGGTCAGGCTGAATGTGCTCCCTCGCCCGCTTAGCTGCCGACCCTGGTCGGGCTGAATGTGCTCCGTCGCCCGCCTAGCTACCGACCCTGGTCGGGCTGAATGTGCTCCCTCGCCCGTCTAGCTACCGACCCTGGTCGGGCTGAATGTGCTCCCTCGCCCGTCTAGCTACCGACCCTGGTCGGGCTGAATGTGCTCCCTCGCCCGCTTAGCTACCGACCCTGGTCGGGCTGAATGTGCTCCCTCGCCCGTCTAGCTACCGACCCTGGTCGGGCTGAATGTGCTCCCTCGCCCGTCTAGCTACCGACCCTGGACGGGCTGAATGTGCTCCCTCGCCCGTCTAGCTACCGACCCTGGTCGGGCTGAATGTGCTCCCTCGCCCGCTTAGCTGCCGACCCTGGTCGGGCTGAATGTGCTCCCTCGCCCGTCTAGCTACCGCCTCTGGTCGGGCTGAATGTGCTCCCTCGCCCGTCTAGCTACAGACCCTGGTCGGGCTGAATGTGCTCCCTCGCCCGTCTAGCTACAGGGCCCTGGTCGGGCTGAATGTGCTCCCTCACCCGTCTAGCTACAGGCCCTGGTCGGGCTGAATGTGCTCCCTTGCACCCCTCGCCCGTCTAGCTACAGGCATTGGTCGGGCTGAATGTGCTCCCTTGCACCCCTCGCCCGTCTAGCTACCGACCCTGGTCGGGCTGAATGTGCTCCCTCGCCCGTCTAGCTACAGGGCCCTGGTCGGGCTGAATGTGCTCCCTCACCCGTCTAGCTACAGGCCCTGGTCGGGCTGAATGTGCTCCCTCGCCTGTCTAGCTACAGGCTCTGGTCGGGCTGAATGTGCTCCCTTGCACCCCTCGCCCGTCTAGCTACAGACCCTGGTCGGGCTGAATGTGCTCCCTTGCACCCCTCGCCCGTCTAGCTACAGACCCTGGTCGGGCTGAATGTGCTCCCTCGCCCGTCTAGCTACAGGCCCTGGTCGGGCTGAATATGCTCCCTTGCACCCCTCGCCCGTCTAGCTACCGACCCTGGTCGGGCTGAATGTGCTCCCTCGCCCGTCTAGCTCGACCCTGGTCGGGCTGAATGTGCTCCCTCGCCCGCTAGCTACCGACCCTGGTCGGGCTGAATGTGCTCCCTCGCCCGTCTAGCTACCGACCCTGGTCGGGCTGAATGTGCTCCCTCGCCCGCTTAGCTGCCGACCCTGGTCGGGCTGAATGTGCTCCCTCGCCCGTCTAGCTACAGGCCCTGGTCGGGCTGAATGTGCTCCCTCGCCCGTCTAGCTACAGGCCCTGGTCGGGCTGAATGTGCTCCCTTGCACCCCTCGCCCGTCTAGCTACAGGCATTGGTCGGGCTGAATGTGCTCCCTTGCACCCCTCGCCCGTCTAGCTACCGACCCTGGTCGGGCTGAATGTGCTCCCTCGCCCGTCTAGCTACAGGGCCCTGGTCGGGCTGAATGTGCTCCCTCACCCGTCTAGCTACAGGCCCTGGTCGGGCTGAATGTGCTCCCTCGCCTGTCTAGCTACAGGCTCTGGTCGGGCTGAATGTGCTCCCTTGCACCCCTCGCCCGTCTAGCCATAGACCCTGGTCGGGCTGAATGTGCTCCCTTGCACCCCTCGCCCGTCTAGCTACAGACCCTGGTCGGGCTGAATGTGCTCCCTCGCCCGTCTAGCTACAGGCCCTGGTCGGGCTGAATATGCTCCCTTGCACCCCTCGCCCGTCTAGCTACCGACCCTGGTCGGGCTGAATGTGCTCCCTCGCCCGTCTAGCTACCGACCCTGGTCGGGCTGAATGTGCTCCCTCGCCCGTCTAGCTACCGACCCTGGTCGGGCTGAATGTGCTCCCTCGCCCGTCTAGCTACCGACCCTGGACGGGCTGAATGTGCTCCCTCGCCCGTCTAGCTACCGACCCTGGTCGGGCTGAATGTGCTCCCTCGCCCGCTTAGCTGCCGACCCTGGTCGGGCTGAATGTGCTCCCTCGCCCGTCTAGCTACCGACCCTGGTCGGGCTGAATGTGCTCCCTCGCCCGTCTAGCTACAGATCCTGGTCGGGCTGAATGTGCTCCCTCGCCCGTCTAGCTACAGGCCCTGGTCGGGCTGAATGTGCTCCCTCGCCCGTCTAGCTACAGGCCCTGGTCGGGCTGAATGTGCTCCCTTGCACCCCTCGCCCGTCTAGCTACAGGCATTGGTCGGGCTGAATGTGCTCCCTTGCACCCCTCGCCCGTCTAGCTACCGACCCTGGTCGGGCTGAATGTGCTCCCTCGCCCGTCTAGCTACAGATCCTGGTCGGGCTGAATGTGCTCCCTCGCCCGTCTAGCTACAGGCCCTGGTCGGGCTGAATGTGCTCCCTCGCCCGTCTAGCTACAGACCCTGGTCGGGCTGAATGTGCTCCCTCGCCCGTCTAGCTACAGGCCCTGGTCGGGCTGAATGTGCTCCCTCGCCCGTCTAGCTACAGGCCCTGGTCGGGCTGAATGTGCTCCCTTGCACCCCTCGCCCGTCTAGCTACAGGCATTGGTCGGGCTGAATGTGCTCCCTTGCACCCCTCGCCCGTCTAGCTACCGACCCTGGTCGGGCTGAATGTGCTCCCTCGCCCGTCTAGCTACAGGCCCTGGTCGGGCTGAATGTGCTCCCTCACCCGTCTAGCTACAGGCCCTGGTCGGGCTGAATGTGCTCCCTCGCCTGTCTAGCTACAGGCTCTGGTCGGGCTGAATGTGCTCCCTTGCACCCCTCGCCCGTCTAGCTACAGACCCTGGTCGGGCTGAATGTGCTCCCTTGCACCCCTCGCCCGTCTAGCTACAGACCCTGGTCGGGCTGAATGTGCTCCCTCGCCCGTCTAGCTACAGGCCCTGGTCGGGCTGAATATGCTCCCTTGCACCCCTCGCCCGTCTAGCTACAGACCCTGGTCGGGCTGAATGTGCTCCCTCGCCCGTCTAGCTACCGACCCTGGTCGGGCTGAATGTGCTCCCTCGCCCTTCTAGCTACAGGCCCTGGTCGGGCTGAATGTGCTCCCTCGCCCGTCTAGCTACAGGCCCTGGTCGGGCTGAATGTGCTCCCTCGCCCGTCTAGCTACAGGCATTGGTCGGGCTGAATGTGCTCCCTTGCACCCCTCGCCCGTCTAGCTACCGACCCTGGTCGGGCTGCTTGTGCTCCCTCGCCCGTCTAGCTACAGACCCTGGTCGGGCTGCTTGTGCTCCCTCGCCCGTCGAAAGTCGACACCTGCGCCCATGACTGGCGTGTGCTGCAACAGCTTGTTCTGAATGTGCACGTTAAAACCTATAACCTGATCTGACTTGACTTGACCTGACTTGACCTTGCTTTTATGTTCATCAGGGTATTGACAATGAAAAGCATGCGCAAACTGTGTGAATTGGTTTTGGGTGTTGTTGGGTTTGTTTGGGGGATTTTTTTTTTTGGGGGGGGGGGGGGTTGGGGGTTGGGTTTGTCTTTTTCATACCCAGATGAACCTAAATGAAATACAATCTTTATAATTAAATTCACAAACAAGATCATATTTTATTTAGATTTTGTATTTGTTTGTGTTTTGTTTGTTCGTTTAATCGCAGAAAGTTGGCCAACTTTGTTCTGACAGTTGATAGTCTGCCATATAACCGTAAATAAAATGTGTTGAGTGCGTCGTTATATAAAACATTTCCTTGATAGTCTTGACTGTAGCATAACGTTTTCAGTGATGAAAGAAATGTTTCTTATAAAATTGCATCACTTTTCTATCGTTTCACATAAATGAGATGAACCGTGTTATTTACCAACTTTACCATTTTTTAGAATTGCAAGTCCATGAATGTTGAATGCCGTGTTGCCTACACTATCTTTACACTAAAAGAAAATAGTGTTTAAATAACAATAATTTATTTCTTATTTTTGATAATAAAAAAAAAAATCAACGTTTTATAAAAATCAAAACCATCAACTGAAAATAAATTAATAAATAACAGAACAATACAAAACATTTTGCTGATGATAACCAGTTTAAAATGAGTTCCCTCCCTCAAAAGCTATTATAATATTTTTGGTCAGTGACCGAAAATATATAAATTTATCTTGTCGGCATATCTCGCTACAACATTTATATAATTTTATTGATTGCAGGATGAATATTCTAAGTATGCAGTATAAGTATCAGCTAAAGTATCATACATTAGATTTAGATGCCTATGTAGACCTACCGTTATGGTGTCAGACACTAGTGTTGAAACACTACGACGTAGTTTTCACTATTAGAGCCGGTTTTGATAACTGAAACCATACATTACGTAGACTGTATTGTTTAGACTACTAGTATCCATTTCCGTACATCCGATAGATAAAGAGAAAAAGTCATTACTTTTAAGCCACCCAGATATAAGCCAAAAGTTGTCATCTTATTTTATTACGTGGACAACATCTGTATACATATAGACATATACATATTTTAGGGGTTTTAGTTTCACTTTTTGTCAATACAATACTTCTAAATGTTTTGGATAGTCTTTTAATAGCTTTTAAAGTCTCTGATAACTTCATAGGAGTGACTTGTGTACTTTTACTACTGTATTATTACTGTTGAACTCTTGTTTTTATTTTAATCTGTACACAAGGTGAGACGTAAATAAAGAATGTGGCTGTCTATCTCTCCGAAGTGTTTCTGGTCATCCTGGTCAAAACAAAATGCATTTTTCATATTTTTAAAAACGTATGGTTATGGATTCGAGTTCTATTCTATTTTTCGAGGGTATTTCACCGTGTCAAAGTCACAGTCTCTTGTTTCACTCTGTTGTAACTTTATCCAGATGTGATACAGGTTTGTAGATTAACTAAACTTAGAGTCCATTTTCTAGTAAAAAAAAACATACCTGGGTTTTCACAGCACTGGTAGACATTTACACAGCAGTATCTGCACAGCGCGTTAGTAGGGCTCCACACCGTGCATGACTCTAGACAATGAAAACAGTAAATTAAAAAACAACAAATCACTAATATAATAATTATCAAGAATACAAATTTATTATTGATATTCGCATCTGTCAAACGTCCGTAGTAGCAGATGCTGCGTTCGCAATTTTTATATCTCTTACTATTAAATATGTGCATAGTTGACTTAAGAATAACAAAAGAGTAACTGCCATTATATGCTATTAAATACTGGAATGAATGCATGTTCAGCATAAGTGTTCAGAGAGGTGACAGGGTGTGGGGGAGTTGTATATTAATATTTAACTGAGGCCCAATGTATTATCTTCAGAGTTAGGGGGACGTGGTCCCTCCCCTCCTGCACGCATATGTCAAAAAGACAAAAGTATATGAACGAGTAAACGTGGAAATATAAATAGTTTGTTGTTAAAACATGGTCCATGTTTATAGCTATGGAGGAATTTATTAAAACAAGTAACGACCAAAATGATATGGACAGAGTTCTTTTACGGTCAAATACGGCCACAACGCTGGTTCTTATAAAGCACCAACCATTAACTGTTAAAACAAACACCACACAGTGCAGTGAACTTAGTGCCATACTTGGATATATGCATGGACATAAAATAAAATCTTAGAGCCCTATAAATATTTTTCACATGATAGTTAAATGGATTTCCTGACTTTTCTTTCTTTGCAACATGTCTCTGACTAACATAATCCTTTGTATCATGTTTTTGATTAACAGAACTCTCTGTAACATGGGATGACAAACAGAATCCTTTGTAACATATCTTTGACTAACATAATCCTTTGTATCATGATTTTGATTAAAAGAACCCTCTGTAACATGTGTTGACTAACAGAACCCTTTGTAAAATATTTTGACTACCAGAACCCTTTGTAACATATCTTTGACTAACATAATATTTTGTAACATGCTTTTGATTAACAGAACCCTTTATAACACATCTTTGACTACAAGAATCCTTTGTAACATATCTTCGACTAACAGAATGCTGTCTATCATGTTTTGGATTAACAGAACCCTTTGTAACATATCTTTGACGAACAACATCCTTTGTAACATATCTTCGACTAACAGAATCCTTTGTATCATATTTTGACTAACAGAATCCTTTGTAACATATCTTTGATTAACAGAATCCTTTGTAACATGTCTTTGATTAACAGAACCCTTTGTAACATAGCTTTGATTAACAGAACCCTTTGTAACATAGCTTTGATTAACAGAACCCTTTGTAACATATCTTTGATTAACAGAACCCTTTTGTAACATATCTTTGACGAACAACATCCTTTGTAACATATCTTTGATTAACAGAATCCTTTGTAACATAGCTTTGATTAACAGAACCCTTTGTAACATATTTTTGATTAACAGAATCCTTTGTATCATATTTTGACTAACAGAATCCTTTGTAACATATCTTTGATTAAAAGAATCCTTTGTAACATATCTTTGATTAACAGAACCCTTTGTAACATAGCTTTGATTAACAGAACCCTTTGTAACATATCTTTGATTAACAGAACCCTTTGTAACATATCTTTGATTAACAGAACCCTTTGTAACATATCTTTGATTAACAGAATCCTTTGTAACATATCTTCGACTAACAGAATCCTTTGTATCATATCTTTGATTAACAGAACCCTTTGTAACATATCTTTGATTAACAGAACCCTTTGTAACATATCTTTGACGAACAGAATCCTTTGTAACATATCTTTGACTAACAGAATCCTTTGTAACATAGCTTTGATTAACAGAATCCTTTGTAACATATCTTTGATTAACAGAACCCTTTGTAACATATCTTTGATTAACAGAACCCTTTGTAACATAGCTTTGACTAACAGAATCCTTTGTATCATATTTTGACTAACAGAACCCTTTGTAACATATCTATGACTAACAGAATCCTTTGTATCATATTTTGACTAACAGAACCCTTTGTAACATATCTTTGACGAACAGAATCCTTTGTAACATATCTTTGACTAACAGAATCCTTTGTATCATATTTTGACTAACAGAACCCTTTGTAATATATCTTTGACTAACAGAATCCTTTGTAACATATCTTTGATTAACAGAACCCTTTGTAACATATCTTTGATTAACAGAACCCTTTGTAACATAGCTTTGACTAACAGAACCCTTTGTAACATAGCTTTGACTAACAGAATCCTTTGTATCATATTTTGACTAACAGAACCCTTTGTAACATATCTTTGATTAACAGAACCCTTTGTAACATAGCTTTGACTAACAGAATCCTTTGTATCATATTTTGACTAACAGAATCCTTTGTAACATATCTTTGATTAACAGAACCCTTTGTAACATAGCTTTGACTAACAGAATCCTTTGTAACATATCTTTGACGAACAGAATCCTTTGTAACATATCTTTGACTAACAGAACCCTTTGTAACATATCTTTGATTAACAGAATCCTTTGTAACATATCTTTGATTAACAGAATCCTTTGTAACATATCTTTGATTAACAGAACCCTTTGTAACATATCTTTGATTAACAGAATCCTTTGTAACATATTTTGATTAACAGAACCCTTTGTAACATATCTTTGACTAACAGAATCCTTTGTAACATATCTTTGATTAACAGAACCCTTTGTAACATATCTTTGATTAACAGAACCCTTTGTAACATATCTTTGACGAACAGAATCCTTTGTAACATATCTTTGACGAACAACATCCTTTGTAACATATCTTTGACTAACACAATCCTTTGTATCATATTTTGATTAACAGAACCCTTTGTAACATATCTTTGATTAACAGAACCCTTTGGTAACATATCTTTGAAGAACAACATCCTTTGTAACATATCTTTGACTAACAGAATCCTTTGTATCATATTTTGATTAACAGAACCCTTTGTAACATATCTTTGATTAACAGAACCCTTTGGTAACATATCTTTGACGAACAACATCCTTTGTAAC
Source organism: Gigantopelta aegis (assembly GCF_016097555.1). Taxonomy (NCBI): domain Eukaryota; kingdom Metazoa; phylum Mollusca; class Gastropoda; order Neomphalida; family Peltospiridae; genus Gigantopelta; species Gigantopelta aegis. Next base: position 56,321,591 of record NC_054712.1, on the reverse strand, counting down.
ATATCTTTGACTAACAGAATCCTTTGTATCATATTTTGACTAACAGAACCCTTTGTAACATATCTTTGATTAACAGAACCCTTTGTAACATATCTTTGATTAACAGAGCCCTTTGTAACATATCTTTGATTAACAGAACCCTTTGTAACATATCTTTGATTAACAGAATCCTTTGTAACATATCTTCGACTAACAGAATCCTTTGTATCATATCTTCGACTAACAGAACCCTTTATAACATATCTTTGATTAACAGAACCCTTTGTAACATATCTTTGACGAACAGAATCCTTTGTAACATATCTTTGACTAACAGAATCCTTTGTAACATAGCTTTGATTAACAGAATCCTTTGTAACATATCTTTGATTAACAGAATCCTTTGTAACATATCTTTGATTAACAGAACCCTTTGTAACATATCTTTGATTAACAGAACCCTTTGTAACATAGCTTTGACTAACAGAATCCTTTGTATCATATTTTGACTAACAGAACCCTTTGTAACATATCTTTGACTAACAGAATCCTTTGTATCATATTTTGACTAACAGAACCCTTTGTAACATAGCTTTGATTAACAGAACCCTTTGTAACATATCTTTGCTTAACAGAACCCTTTGTAACATATCTTTGATTAACAGAACCCTTTGTAACATATCTTTGATTAACAGAATCCTTTGTAACATATCTTCGACTAATAGAATCCTTTGTATCATATCTTTGATTAACAGAACCCTTTGTAACATATCTTTGATTAACAGAACCCTTTGTAACATATCTTTGACGAACAGAATCCTTTGTAACATATCTTTGACTAACAGAATCCTTTGTAACATAGCTTTGATTAACAGAATCCTTTGTAACATATCTTTGATTAACAGAACCCTTTGTAACATATCTTTGATTAACAGAACCCTTTGTAACATAGCTTTGACTAACAGAATCCTTTGTATCATATTTTGACTAACAGAACCCTTTGTAACATATCTTTGACTAACAGAATCCTTTGTATCATATTTTGACTAACAGAACCCTTTGTAACATAGCTTTGACTAACAGAACCCTTTGTAACATAGCTTTGACTAACAGAATCCTTTGTATCATATTTTGACTAACAGAACCCTTTGTAACATATCTTTGATTAACAGAACCCTTTGTAACATATCTTTGATTAACAGAACCCTTTGTAACATAGCTTTGACTAACAGAATCCTTTGTATCATATTTTGACTAACAGAACCCTTTGTAACATATCTTTGACTAACAGAATCCTTTGTATCATATTTTGACTAACAGAACCCTTTGTAACATAGCTTTGATTAACAGAACCCTTTGTAACATATCTTTGCTTAACAGAACCCTTTGTAACATATCTTTGATTAACAGAACCCTTTGTAACATATCTTTGATTAACAGAATCCTTTGTAACATATCTTCGACTAATAGAATCCTTTGTATCATATCTTTGATTAACAGAACCCTTTGTAACATATCTTTGATTAACAGAACCCTTTGTAACATATCTTTGACGAACAGAATCCTTTGTAACATATCTTTGACTAACAGAATCCTTTGTAACATAGCTTTGATTAACAGAATCCTTTGTAACATATCTTTGATTAACAGAACCCTTTGTAACATATCTTTGATTAACAGAACCCTTTGTAACATAGCTTTGACGAACAACATCCTTTGTAACATATCTTTGACTAACAGAATCCTTTGTATCATATTTTGACTAACAGAACCCTTTGTAACATATCTTTGACTAACAGAATCCTTTGTATCATATTTTGACTAACAGAACCCTTTGTAACATAGCTTTGATTAACAGAACCCTTTGTAACATATCTTTGCTTAACAGAACCCTTTGTAACATATCTTTGATTAACAGAACCCTTTGTAACATATCTTTGATTAACAGAATCCTTTGTAACATATCTTCGACTAATAGAATCCTTTGTATCATATCTTTGATTAACAGAACCCTTTGTAACATATCTTTGATTAACAGAACCCTTTGTAACATATCTTTGACGAACAGAATCCTTTGTAACATATCTTTGACTAACAGAATCCTTTGTAACATAGCTTTGATTAACAGAATCCTTTGTAACATATCTTTGATTAACAGAACCCTTTGTAACATATCTTTGATTAACAGAACCCTTTGTAACATAGCTTTGACTAACAGAATCCTTTGTATCATATTTTGACTAACAGAACCCTTTGTAACATATCTTTGACTAACAGAATCCTTTGTATCATATTTTGACTAACAGAACCCTTTGTAACATAGCTTTGACTAACAGAACCCTTTGTAACATAGCTTTGACTAACAGAATCCTTTGTATCATATTTTGACTAACAGAACCCTTTGTAACATATCTTTGATTAACAGAACCCTTTGTAACATATCTTTGATTAACAGAACCCTTTGTAACATAGCTTTGACTAACAGAATCCTTTGTATCATATTTTGACTAACAGAACCCTTTGTAACATATCTTTGATTAACAGAACCCTTTGTAACATAGCTTTGACTAACAGAATCCTTTGTATCATATTTTGACTAACAGAATCCTTTGTAACATATCTTTGATTAACAGAACCCTTTGTAACATAGCTTTGACTAACAGAATCCTTTGTATCATATTTTGACTAACAGAACCCTTTGTAACATATCTTTGATTAACAGAACCCTTTGTAACATAGCTTTGACTAACAGAATCCTTTGTATCATATTTTGACTAACAGAATCCTTTGTAACATATCTTTCATTAACAGAACCCTTTGTAACATAGCTTTGATTAACAGAATCCTTTGTAACATATCTTTGACGAACAGAACCCTTTGTAACATATCTTTGACTAACAGAACCCTTTGTAACATATCTTTGATTAACAGAATCCTTTGTAACATATCTTTGACTAACAGAATCTTTTGTAACATATCTTTGACTAACAGAACCCTTTGTAACATATCTTTGATTAACAGAATCCTTTGTAACATAACTTTGATTAACAGAATCCTTTGTAACATATTTTGACTAACAGAACCCTTTGTAACATATCTTTGACTAACAGAATCCTTTGTAACATATCTTTGATTAACAGAACCCTTTGTAACATATCTTTGATTAACAGAACCCTTTGTAACATATCTTTGACGAACAGAATCCTTTGTAACATATCTTTGACGAACAACATCCTTTGTAACATATCTTTGACTAACAGAATCCTTTGTATCATATTTTGATTAACAGAACCCTTTGTAAGATATCTTTGATTAACAGAACCCTTTGGTAACATATCTTTGACGAACAACATCCTTTGTAACATATCTTTGACTAACAGAATCCTTTGTATCATATTTTGATTAACAGAACCCTTTGTAACATATCTTTGATTAACAGAACCCTTTGGTAACATATCTTTGACGAACAACATCCTTTGTAACATATCTTTGACTAACAGAATCCTTTGTATCATATTTTGACTAACAGAACCCTTTGTAACATATCTTTGATTAACAGAACCCTTTGTAACATATCTTTGATTAACAGAACCCTTTGTAACATATCTTTCATTAATAGAACCCTTTGTAACATATCTTTGATTAACAGAACCCTTTGTAACATATCTTTGATTAACAGAACCCTTTGTAACATATCTTTGATTAACAGAACCCTTTGTAACATAGCTTTGATTAACAGAACCCTTTGTAACATATCTTTGATTAACAGAACCCTTTGGTAACATATCTTTGACGAACAACATCCTTTGTAACATATCTTTGACTAACAGAATCCTTTGTATCATATTTTGATTAATAGAACCCTTTGTAGCATATCTTTGATTAACAGAACCCTTTGGTAACATATCTTTGACGAACAACATCCTTTGTAACATATCTTTGACTAACAGAATCCTTTGTATCATATTTTGACAAACAGAACCCTTTGTAACATAGCTTTGATTAACAGAACCCTTTGTAACATATCTTTGATTAACAGAACCCTTTGTAACATATCTTTGACGAACAGAATCCTTTGTAACATATCTTTGACGAACAACATCCTTTGTAACATATCTTTGACTAACAGAATCCTTTGTATCATATTTTGATTAACAGAACCCTTTGTAACATATCTTTGATTAACAGAACCCTTTGGTAACATATCTTTGACGAACAACATCCTTTGTAACATATCTTTGACTAACAGAACCCTTTGTAACATAGCTTTGATTAACAGAACCCTTTGTAACATATCTTTGATTAACAGAACCCTTTGTAACATATCTTTGATTAACAGAACCCTTTGTAACATAGCTTTGATTAACAGAACCCTTTGTAACATATCTTTGATTAACAGAACCCTTTGTAACATATCTTTGATTAACAGAACCCTTTGTAACATATCTTTGATTAACAGAATCCTTTGTAACATATCTTCGACTAACATAATCCTTTGTAACATGTTTTGATTAACAGAAGACTTTGTAACATATCTTGACCGGCCTCGGTGGCGTCGTGGCAGGCTATCGGTCTACAGGCTGGTAGGTACTGGGTTCGGATCCCAGTCGAGGCATGGGATTTTTAATCCAGATACCGACTCCAAACCCTGAGTGAGTGCTCCGCAAGGCTCAATGGGTAGGTGTAAACCACTTGCACTGACCATTGATCCATAACTGGTTCAACAAAGGTCATGGTTTGTGCTATCCTGCCTTGGGAAGCGCAAATAAAAGATCCCTTGCTGCTAATCGGAAGAGTAGCCCATGTAGTGGCGACAACTGGTTTCCTCTCAAAATCTGTGTGGTCCTTAACCATATGTCTGACGCCATATAACCGTAAATAAAATGTGTTGAGTGCGTCGTTAAATAAAACATTTCTTTCTTTTTGTAACATATCTTTGATTAACAGAACCCTTTGTAACATGTTTTGACTAACAGAACCTTTTGTAACAAATGTTTGATTAACAGAACCCTTTGTAACATTTATTTGACGAACAGAATCCTTTGTAACACGTTTCAGTTTCTAATAAAAATAAATACTAACCTAGATAAATATAAAATAAATAAATTCTTCAGTAAGCTGCTAAAACAGACGATATTATTTTACAACAAATCAAATCGTACACCTGAAAATATGGAGTAAGAGGGAAAAATCGCACACTTCAAAATAATCGGTGTTACATTGATAAAATGCGATTTGTTCAAAGATAAGGCGCGATATTTTGCACCTCTTGGCTTGAATTTATTGGCACAGAGGCCTGATTAATAATTTTAAAAATCTACTAAAGCCACAAAATCATTAAATGTCTTACTGCAGTATTGAAGCAGACAGTTTCCGTTTCCAATCCACACAGACACGCACAGCAGCAGCAGCGAAATCTTCACGGAATCCATGACGCTGTCGATGTCGTGAAATGTCTTCAGACGCGTACACCAATATAATATATATTTCGGACAAACAAAACATATTTACTCAGGGCTGTCTACTCCACTTCATACACTCGTCATACGAGTGTTTCAAATAGCTTTAATAAAATAACAAAAATAATTATTATTTGGTAAAAGAACCACACCTTTGTTACACAGACACGTGTCTAGATGGGTGGTAGAAGAAATAAAAAGGTCACCACGCCTCTTTCTGTTACATATAGCTGTCAGTAATAGTGTTCTTGTGGGTGGGTCTAGAAGAGTTGTAACCACGCCTATTCGTAAATGGCCTCCTAGCCACTCCTCTGTTGTGTTTCTGGTACAGTCCGTTTGTGTCAAAAGAAAACAGGTAAATTTGGCACGTAAACCTATAAAGCTGAATTAAAAATATAATACAAATTTTAAGACCACATGAACTCGATTACATTTTTAAAAATTAAATTGAAATATATATATATATATATATATGACCCTCTAATCGATAGTGTTATATTTTTTCACAGAATAACCGGTCTCAGTGGTGTCGTGGTTAGGCCATCGGTCTACAGGCTGGTAGGTCCTGGGTTCGGAGCCCAGTCGAGGCATGACATTTTTAATCCAGATACCGACTCCAAACCCTGAGTGAGTGCTCCGCAAGGCTCAATGGGTAGGTGTAAACCACTTGCACCGACCAGTGATCCATAACTGGTTCAACAAAGGCCATGGTTTGTGCTATCCTGCCTGTGGGAAGCGCAAATAAAAGATCCTTTGCTGCCTGTCGTAAAAGAGTAACCTATGTGGCGACAGCGGGTTTTCTCTACAAAACAGTGTCAGAATGACCATATGTTTGACGTCCAATAGCCGGTGGTAAGATAAAAAAAATCAATGTGCTCTAGTGGCGTCATTAAATAAAACAAACTTTTCTTTACTTTTTTTCACAGAATACATTCGGACATAGAAATTGTCTTGAACTGCATGGAGTAATTAATGGTGAGGTGTATCCTTCAGGACTTGCCTCCATCCTTTTATCAAAACATTGAGAATTGATATTTACAATTTCATGGCAGTTTGCTATGAAACATTTACATTATCGATACAATTGTATTTTAATGTTGTGCAAAGTGGTGTGGCTGGTATTATTATTATTTTTGTATTATTAATTATAGAGTTAAATGTTAATTAATCGGTCTCTTTTTCACCCAAACGGACTGTATGCGTCAGTGCTACCTGAATCGGACGCCTCAAAGAATGTTCCATGTATTTGCTATTACTGATTAAGTTTGTTTGCTTTGTTTAACGATACCACTAGAGCACATTGATTAATCAGTCATCGGCTACTGGATGTTAAACATTTGGTAAATCTGACTTCCTAGTCATCAGAAAAAACCCGCTACAACTGTCCTAATGCAGCAAGGGATCTTTTATATGCACATACAATGGCCTTTGATATACCAGTCGTGATGCACTGGCTGGAACGAGAAATAGCCCAATGGGTCCGCCGACGGGATTCAATACCACGCCGACTGAGCATCGAGCGAGCGCTTTACCACTAGACTACGCCCCGCCTTTAACTGATTAAGATGCTAACTGTTGTTAAAACGTCTTGTTTTTGTATTTTATACTTAAATGAATACTTGGAACTCTTACACATTGTACAAAATATGTAGTACGACATTGTTTAATATCTGTTTATTTCCTGTGCTTTATAATATTTCTCGTGCTTTTTTCTTGAACTTTACGTAAAACATTTCTGGGAACACCTGCTCCATCTGCAACAATTCCACACACACACACACACACACACACACACACGTATGCACACACACACACACACACGTACACACATGCACACGCTCATACACACGCATGCACATATACACACGCACACGCACGCACGCACATACACACCCCAGCTTATACTTTTCTTAGTCTTGATAGGGTAGTGATATTAAAGGGACATTCCTGAGTTTGCTGTAACTTTTAATATGTTATCGACTAACAGACCCTTTTTAATGATTGTAATTACATGTCAAATATATATTTCTGCATAAAATATTAGTGGCAGTATATTAAACGTGTTTCTGATCGTTCTAATATTTGTACTAGGTTAAATTTCATTTTATTTCCTAAAATATTATTTTTTCGTACGTACAAACAGAATCCAGTTTGGGCTTCTTACAAATATCAAGACGACCAGAAACACATTGAATATACAGACACTGATATTCTAAACAAGAAAATATATTTAATCGTAGAAATATTTTATTAGTCGGAAACATCTTACAATGCAACAAACTCAGGAATGTCCCTTTAATACCAATATTGCGTAAACATTGAACGTGAAAAGATGCTATTTGAAAATAAAAGAATACAAAATGTGCAAAATCATTGACAACTTGTTATTTTGCAACGACTTCCGTAACCAAAACCCGGGAATACGCAAGTGACTGTTCTACTATAACTTGGCATCTACTTGTTTGTTTTTTCTTTAAATATTTAACAATATTTTTAGAAACAATTTATCAAGTCGATTTATTCTCTTACCCATCTAGATGTTGGCTGTTCGTGATATATGAACGCAACCCTAGTTTGGAAAACGGTTTCAAATGTAAGCACACCAACTTACATTGCTTCTGCAAACATTGATAGCTCGCGATCAAACGAAGGTTTTCTTTATAATTCTTTTAGATTTCATTCTTTGGTAGAAATATCAAGCACGATTTCCATTCTGTAATTCTACACTGTAGCTAACAGTAATGTTCGAACAAACAGAAGAAACGACTCCGTGCAGTTACGCCCCGTGGTGGACATTTTCAACAATTGGTCGATACAAATGGGTTATTGATGGTAAACATAATAGCTATACAGGCCCTACGTCGTTACGAAGGGTTTGTTGTGAACAGAATGAAGAATATAAAACATGGTAAAATTGGATGCTGAATTCCGCGTTACACAAAAAGAATACAAAAGAGAAATAATAAAATAAGGTTTTTAAGTGTAAAAATGCAACATAATAGTTGTTAATTGTAATACGAAACTGTGTCTACACTACCATTTCTTCTTTAAACCAGCACCCAGCGACCCCAGTCGCATAGACCCAGTCTCTTAGGGGCTTTGTAAATATAAAACATTCCAATAATCCAAAAAACAATTTTGGATAGGATCGATGTCATCCAACCCACCCCTCATTAAAAAAAATGTTGTTTGGGGTGTGAGGAGCCTACAAGTTGCAGTGATATACATGTCTTTAAGTAACGGAGTTACAGGAGGTGTATACAGACATAATCTCAATTCTGGGGCGGGAGTTTGCTCAGTCGGTAGAGCGCTCATCTTTGGGTGGCGCTTTGATGCACGGTCGGTCTGGGATCTATCCCCGTCGGTAGGCCTATTGGACTATTTCTCGTTCCAGCCAGTGCACCACGACTGGTTTATCAAAGGCCGTGGTATGTGCTATCCTGTCTGTGGGGTGGTATAAAAGATCCCTTGCTACTAATGAACAGTGTAGCGGGTTTCCTCTCCAAGAAACTTCTTTAGGTTCTTGGGTCGCATGATCAAATCTTCTCGGTGGACCATTGGGATTTTTCTGTTCCAACCAGTGCTCCACGACTGGTGTATCAAAGGATATGGTATGCACTGTTCTGTCTATGGGAAAGTGCAAACAAAAGATCCCGTGCTGCTTTTTCGATAGGAATAGCCCACTGAGTTTTGGCAGCGGGTTTTCTCTCTCATTATCTTTTTAAACTCTTCGTCCAGTACTCATCAGGTTTAGGTGCTTCTTGTACACTTAATGCTGTGCAGACACATTGCCAGCGGTCAAAGTGTCAATGGAAAAATTTTTAATGAACAAAATGTCAACGGTCAATATGTCAATGGACAAAATGTCAACTATTAATGTGGTATCTCGGTCAAAATGTCAACCTCTGTGTGTGTGTGTGTGTGTGTGTGTATGTGTGAGAGAGAGAGAGAGAGAGAGAGAGAGAGAGAGAGAGAGAGAGAGAGAGAGAGAGAGAGAGAGAGAGAGAGAGAATCATATTCACGTTTAGTGCAAACAGTGCCCAGGTCAAATGTAAGGTTATACAATAATAAGTTGGTTTTTGGGTTGTTGTTTTTTTTGATGTTGTTGTTGTTGTTTTTTGTTGTGTTTTTTTTTTTGGGGGGGGGGGGGGGTTACAGATTATGTATGATCTGAAAGTTGACATTTTGACCTGAATACCACTTTCATAGTTGACAGTTTGACTGTTGACATTTTTTCCACTGACATTTTGACTGTTAACATTTTGTCCTTCATCCGTCGTTGACATTTTGTCCTACATCCGCCTCTCTCTCTCTCTCTCTCTCTCTCTCTCTCTCTCTCTCTCTCTCTCTCTCTCTCTCTCTCTCTCTCTCTCTCTCTCTCTCTCTCTCACTGGCAAATGCCATTGATATTATCTTCATGGTAATACGGTGTTGGTTAATTATTTTGTTAGACTTGCTGAACAGCCATTTCAACACAAATGTTTGTATTAACTTCACTGCAAAAATAAAAGTATTTCCAATTTTGTTTTTAAATTCCAAATGGACCATTCACCCACCCACTCACATCTAATGTTTTGGGTTGTTGTTTTTTTCTTTGTTTGTTGTTGGATTTGTTTAATATATTTACAAAGCCCTTTACACTACAAGTGAAAAAAAAGGATAAAAGTAAACCACTACTTTATAAGAATGGAAATAAGAAGAGTACACTGAGAAAAAAACTGAGATATCTATTAATCTATTTTATGCGTTTGTTTGTTTGTTGTTGGTTTTTTTAATGTTTTTTTTAAGATTACTGGATTTGTTTAATATATTTACAAAGCCCCTTACACTACAAGTGAAAAAAAAAGGATAAAAGTAAACCACTACTTTATAAGAATGGAAATAAGAAGAGTACATTGAGAAAAAAACTGAGATATCTATTAATCTATTTTATGCGTTTTCATACGATTTAGTATTTCGTTTGTTTACTGCACCGGCCTCGGTGGCGTCGTGGTTAGGCCATCGGTCTAGAGGCTAGTAGGTACTGGGTTCGGATCCCAGCCGAGGCATGGGCTTTTTAATCCAAATACCGACTCCAAACCTTAGAATCCTAGAAAATCAATCTGCTCTAGTGGCGTCGTTAAATAAAACAAACTTTAGGTTTTGTTTACTGCATGTACATGTCGGTACATCGAGGGAACGTGACGTGTGTAATATCTGTCACCTGTTATTATCATCCTCCGGGTGCGGGAATAAACGTTTTGACGACTGAGTCAACAAACGTCTAAGACAACTTCTATTGTGTCCATCATGCACAACCAATGTTTGCGGAGTTGGTGCTTTAGTCAAACATGTGCTGCATGACACGCTGAAATAGGCACATAATAGAATTCTGTCAAACGGGCCGGTTCTAACATACGTTTTTGAAAAGGTTGCCTTGAAAAAAGTGAGGAACTTTCGTTTGCGTTTGCGGTGTAGCCTTACCGTCACCTATTAGCGGACTAAAAGCAATTGCAGATTTGATTGGTGGTAATATTAGACAGTAATTATTCCCAATCAGTTACAGGGATTGTCTCGTGGTTTTACCATTGTTAAGATGATACCCACTGGCAGAACCTTTGAACCAGTAAAATTACATATTAAATACATTTCAGGGACGGAAAGAAAGAAAGAAAGAAGTGTTTTATTTAACGACGCACTCAACACATTTTATTTACGGTTATATGGCGTCAGACATATGGTTAAGGACCACAGATTTTGAGAGGAAACCCGCTGTCGCCATTACATGGGCTACTCTTCCGATTAGCAGCAAGGGATCTTTTATTTGCGCTTCCCACAGGCAGGATAGCACAAACCATGGCCTTTATTGAACCAGTTATGGATCACTGGTCGGTGCAAGTGGTTTACACCTACCCATTGAGCCTTGCGGAGCACTCTCTCAGGGTTTGGAGTCGGTATCTGGATTAAAAATCCCATGCCTCGACTGGGATCCAAACCCAGTACCTACCAGCCTGTAGACCGATGGCCTGCCACGACGCCACCGAGGCCGGTTTCAGGGACGGATGCAGTATTGTGTAAAGGGGTGAATCATAAAATTCTAAAAAGAGTAATTTGAGTTTGTCGAAGGCAAATGAGCCTAGCGCCCAAAGAGGGTGAGGTATGTAGGGAGGTTTGAGAGCTTGCTCTCTGGAAGATTTTTAAAGAAAGAAGCTCAGAGACGCGTCTTCAGGGCAATTTAATATTTTATGATGCGGATGATGAATTTGAAAACAGTAAAAATGGCACTTCAAACGGACGATGTTCTAAACAGAAATATGTATTTTAATTTATGATTTTAGTCGTTTAAAAAGCTCTGTTATTCTGAATCATATTACAATGGCAGCAAACTTTGGACATACTCTTTAAAATATTCCTATTTAGTCTACAGGGTAAAAGAAAAAAAAGAAAATAAATGTAACCGAGATATCAACAAAAATGGTATGGCTGTCAAAGTCGCACACCCTAGTATCAACCTGTGAAAATGAAGCCCAAATTTGGTTAATCTACAAACCTGCACATTTCGATAACTTAACAACAGAGTGAACCAAGAGTCTGTAACAATAAAACAATGTAGCGGGTTTCCTCTCTAAGATAATATGTCAAAATTATCAAAATGTTTCACATCCAATAGCAGATGATTAATAAACCAATGTGCTCTAGTGGTGTCGTTAAACAAAATAAACTTTAAACTTTGTAACGATACAACGGGGAAATACCCTTAAGAAGTAGACTAGAGCTCGTCTCCATAACCGTTACTTCTCAGACGTACTTGAGTTTTTAAAAATATAAAAAGTGCCTTTTGTGGTATTAAAAACACCAAGATGATCAGAAACACTTCGGATGTACGGAAAGGGATAATCTACACAATAAAATCAGTAATGTCTGATTTCATTTATGAAAAATTACTACAGAGAAAAAACAAATTACGCCGTACTGTTTAAAAACTATGGCCTATCACTTTAATATAAACTTTTGTCATGTAGCAATTGGGACATTTTAGGCTGCTGCACACACTATTTTAACAATCGGCAGTAAGAATTGATTTGGTGTGACGGAACCTATAGGCACGGAACACGCAAACACCATACAAGCTGTTTGAATTAAGTTGGGACGGTGTAATATTAAAAGCCAAGGGGTGATTGTATTGGATATACTCATTTTGATGTCAATCATAAAACACAAATATTTTACAATATATCTTACATTAGGAGGCATTAAAAGCAGTACTAACCCAAATAGCTCCCAATAATTCTGAATCAAAAATATTATTGGTAGTAAATCTTAAGGCAGAGATGAATTTTACTTGCAGAATGCAGGAAATTGCATTTCAGGACATCTAGTTTTTAAAATTCTAAGGAGGAGCATACCCCCGAAATCCCTAGAAACTTTGCTTTGCGCCCTCGATGTCAGGTAATGCCACCCCACCCCACCCCACCCCACCATGTCTACTTGTTTCCTTCGTACCTGAGGTTTCCTTTCCTTCCTCGTATAATTAGTTTTGGAACATCCCTAACGCTCGTGAGTAAGCATTCAAAATGCTGACATTGATTTTCTAACCTTCTAAATGTCTGTAATTCGCCCCTTCCACAAACAAAAAATGACGTAATTATAGGGTTACCCGTGTTTGATAAACACTTGAAGTCTTTAATGTAAACTGCTACTACATATAAAGAACTATCTATATCGCTCTTTTAAACCACCGACATCGTTAGTGTGGAGTTTGTACAGACCAAACTAATGATATAGCAATACCGCGTGTGTGAAATTTAATTTTCTTTCGTCTATATAGCCAATTAAGATTTCAGCGAAATCCTCTTAGTACGCAAACCAGTTGCCTGTGTTGACTTTCTTTTACATTTCATTTCTTTTCTAGCTTATATCCAATTAATTGTCAAGGATGTCCTGGGCCCCGTTCCACGAAGCGATCTTAGCACTAAGATCACCTTAGTGCATAAGGTAGCTACGCACTTAAGGTTAGGGCTAAGATCGCTTTGTGGAACGGGGCCCAGAGATGTATGGGTTGTCTATCCAGGATAACCAATTTTACAGATACTCGCTACGTGTGTAGATTCCGTGCACTGTCTTGTATAGAAAAATACATAACTACTTGTCGCCATGTTTTTCCCTTGTTCTTCTTATTCTTCTTCCTTTTTTTCATATGTATATGCATATCTTTCAAACGTTTAAAATGGACATAATGTATATACTTTAACTGTACATCGAGTCACAAGCCACGAAACGATCTCAAAATGGTTTAATATTGTTTTGAATTTTTCGTAGCTTGATAATTCAAAATGATTGTGTGTGTTACAGAGTCACTAGACATGGGCCAAGCCCGTACGCAGGGGGGTGGGGGTGGGGGTGGGGGTGGGGCTGCGAGGGGTGCGTACGCACCACCACCACCCCATAGTCTGCCGAGGTCCGTCCGTGGATGACATATTTTGAGGCAAAGAACGTTTCAAATTTACTTCCCAGAATGCAGGAAAATGCATCTCCTGCATTCTAGATTTGAAAACATTTCGGAGGGGTATGCCCCCAGACCCCCTAGCAACTCCGCCCTTTGGGCCGTCGATTACGCACCCCTTCATATAAATTTCTGCGTACGCGCCTGAATTTGGGTATTAATTATTTAGATAATACATAATTTTTCGATAAAGGGACCGATTACGTATTGTATTGGTGTTGTAGTTATACCACTGCTTTTCAGAAACTAATATCTACGAAGGGTCCAAGGCAGTAACCTGTGATAATAGTTAAAGTTAAAGTTTGTTTTATTTAACGACACCACTAGAGCACATTGATTTATTAATAATCGGCTATTGGATGTCAAACGTTTGGTAATTCTGACATATAGTCTTAAAGAGGAAACTCGCTAAATTTTGTATTAGTAGGAAGGGGTCTTTTTTATGCACCATCCCACAGACAGAATAGCACATACCACAGCCTTTGATATATCAGTCATGGTGCACTGGCTGGAACGAGAAATAGCCCAATGGGCCCATTGACGGAGAATTGATCCCAGACCGACCGTGCATCAAGCGAGCGCTTTACCACTGGGCTACGTGCCGCCCTTGTGATAATAGAGTCAACATTATTAAAGTCGTGTCTGTCAAGGTCACAGTCTCAATACAAATAAAAACGTATATTTTGGTAGGCCATTATGTGTTATTGGTAAATCATGCTTGGTTTGGTATAAATTTAACATTCTATGATTGTAAGCTTTAAAATTCAGTTGTCTAAAATTAAAACGTGTGACAAAACAGGGTACCTTGGACCCTTCGCATGCTAATTGGATCTGTGTTGTGTCAACGTCCGATGTCCTTGTCAGTAATGGTGCACTCTCTGCGTGTACTTGAACTACAAACCTAGTTTTCTTCAAGACACATATATACCTGGGAAGAAACAAAACGCATCAACATATGTTTCTTATAGTGCCCCTCAATAATATCCGTCTGGGGATACAAACAAAAAATAACATATGCCTGCTGCAGATGATAAATAGTAACGTCAGTGCTGTTATTATTTTTGTATATTAAGTCATGGATAGTCAGTCGACATTCATTAGCAAGCATGGCGATGCTACGATACGCAATACTCGTTTTAACTATCAGCTCGGTTTCTGTGGCTAACAAGTATTGTCGTAAGTTGGTACTGTGTTATTTATATATATAAAAAATGGTAATAATGTTCTTGTTTTTAAAATGAACGTTTCTGTAATAATCAGCATGTGCTGTAGGAGTCGAATAAACCATATGTTTCAGTTGTTTGGCCGTGTCAGTTTGGACAACATTCCATGGAGATTCTTGTACACCAATACAAGTTTGAAGGCCACGTGGATCTCTGTGTATATCGAATTCGAAATGAATTTGCTGCCTGTGTTTGTTTCTTGCTCGGTGTAATTAAGGATTAACAACAGCAGAAATTTGGACAGGTTGCCTACACTCGTATTAGCAAGCAACCTACTCTATTATGGATACCACTTAAATTGCCCACTGCGTCAGTTGTTCTTCAGTCTATTTCAGTTCCTGATGAATTCCAGTTGAATTTGCTACCATTTCGTGTTGGTTTTGGGGGTTTTATTTGTGTAATTTAGGATTAAAAAACACAAAACTAAACCGTATATGTTGTCTGTTTCAGCTACAAAAATACGTTTATTATTATGAAGTACATTGATGGCTGGTGGTATTCCATATTTTGAACTTGTGTATACCTTTTCAACTCTGATAAAACTATTTCACATTTCCATCGTTTTAGATAAAGTGACGGACTTGACAGCTGCGGTGGCAATACATATCACGAGTGTCACCGGTGGGGCAGGATATGCTTACATTTTCATCGTTTTAGATGAAGTGACGAACTTGACAGCTGCGGTGGCAATACATATCACGGGTGCCACCGGTGGGGCAGGATATGCTTACATTTCCACCGTTTTAGATGAAGTGACGGACTTGACAGCTGCGGTGGCAATACATATCACGAGTGTCACCGGTGGGGCAGGATATGCTTACATTTCCACCGTTTTAGATGAAGTGACGGACTTGACAGCTGCGGTGGCAATACATATCACGAGTGTCACCGGTGGGGCAGGATATGCTTACATTTCCATCGTTTTAGATGAAGTGACGGACTTGACAGCTGCGGTGGCAATACATATCACGAGTGCCACCGGTGGGGCAGGATATGCTTACATTTCCATCGTTTTAGATGAAGTGACGGACTTGACAGCTGCGGTGGCAATACATATCACGAGTGTCACCGGTGGGGCAGGATATGCTTACATTTCCACCGTTTTAGATGAAGTGACGGACTTGACAGCTGCGGTGGCAATACATATCACGAGTGCCACCGGTGGGGCAGGATATGCTTACATTTCGCTAACACCTGATATCATCACTGTTTTGACAGTGATTCATGAGTGCATGTCATCACAGCTGTACTTATTCCAATGACCTCTGTCCTGTGCTAGTTTTGATTTACCGTAGTAAACTAGTCTAGGAGTGGCAGTTCTATTTGTGCGAGATTAATTTTTTATTTTTTTTTTACAAACAGTTGGTAATTCTGACTCGCAGTCATGAGAGGAAACCCGCTAAAAAAAAAATTCTAAAGCAGCAAGGGATCTTTTATATGCACCATCCAACACACAGGGTAGCACATACCACGGCCTTTGATATACCAGACGCGGTGCACTGGCTGGAACGAGAAATTGCCCAATTCTTTGTGCAAGAAGGGTGAAATCTCAGAAAAAGGATCTCCTCGGGAGTAGCTGTTCTCCAATAGACGAGGCAGTAGACTGAGATTCATGGAATCAACCACTATTTTGTCAAATACCCAGTGGACTCTCCATTGTGCAGAGATACGGTCTTGATCTTGTATTGCGGTTTTGTTGTTCAGATTTGTACAATGGACATCGTTTGAGAAACCACCGGCCTCTGGTGATTCTTAAATGCGCTTATACAGAATAATGATACTACGTGTATATGAAGTAACACGATGCATAGCAACTGAATACATTAATTGTTGATTTAACGACAGTGTCACTTGCTTTATATCGTTTTCAATATCATCTCTAAACACAGAACATCAATTTCAATGATTGTATCCACGAAATGTTCACAATTACTAGTGAAGTATAAGCGAAACGGTAAAAACTAGGAGGTGTTTAATTAATTAACAGGTGTATAATGTATTATAATAGCATCACTTAGCATATATAAGTGTATTGTTGACCTAGACGGAGAAGCCGTCGGAAAGTTACATTCACACTGTTACCCCAGACTCTTGTTGGCGAGTAATTGACTCGCCAGTATCACTTAGCATATATAAGTGTATTCTTGGCCTAGACGGAGGAACCGTCGGAAAGTTAGATTCACACTGTTACCCCAGACTCTTGTTGGCGAGTAACTGACTCGCCAGTATCACTTAGCATATACAAGTGTATTCTTGGCCTAGACGGAGGAACCGTCGGAAAGTTAGATTCACACTGTTACCCCAGACACTTGTTGGCAAGTAGTTGACTCGCCAGTACCACTTAGCATATATAAGTGTATTCTTGGCCTGGACGGAGGAGCCGTCGGAAAGTTAGATTTGTATTGTTACCCCAGACTCTTGTTGGCGAGTAGTTGACTCGCCAGCATCACTTAGCATATATAAATGTATTCTTGATCTGGACGGAGGAGCCGGCGGAAAGTTAGATTCATACTGTTACCCCAGACTCTTGTTGGCGAGTAGTTGACTCGCCCAGGTCTCATTATTCAGTGAAGTCAGTGTGGTTTTAACACTGTTCGTATTAAATTTTGGTGCGCGTTCGTTCAATGCTTTTTCGTTTACAAAGAGTCGACCTAATAAAAAGTAAAATTCCGTTTCGCATTAGGTCGGCAATCAAAGTATGAATTGTCCTGAAGTCGACACCTGCGTCCATGTCAGGCGTGCGCTACAACAGCTTGATCTGAATGTGCACTTTAAACCTTATGACCATGACCATTAGCGCATTTCTCATGGAACGAGCTTTCAGAGATTGTCGTCAATCAATGTCTAGTTGGTGTTGTATTAGTCTTGAATTCGTTGCCAGTCAATCAATGTCTAGTTAGTGTTGAATTAGTCTTGAATTCGTTGCCAGTCAATCAATGTCTAGTTGGTGTTGAATTAGTCTTGAATTCGTTGCCAGTCAATGTCTAGTTGGTGCTGAATTAGTCTTGAATTCGTTGCCAGTCAATCAATGTCTAGTTGATGTTGAATTAGTCTTGAATTCGTTGCCAATTCGTGTATCTTTATTGCGTAATTTGGGATTTGGAAAAGAAGATACTAAATTGAATATGTTCTCTATTGCTGACACTGCAATAATACCGCTATTACGTTCAAGAGACATCATTTGAGTTACCCTTTGCCTCAGACTCTTCAGTCTACATCTAATCCACTTCATGTTGAATTTGCTTCAAATACATACTTTCTTCTAAGTGAAATTTAGGATTAAAAAACAAAACAAACAAACTCAAAACAATTGACTAAACTGAATATATTGTCTGTTGATGGTACTGTAGATCAGATGAATCGCCCTGGGCCTCTGTTTTCCTTCAGTCTATGTCTGTTTTCAGAGATCTGTGACATTAAATGGTTGGCAAATGCGTGTGAGATGTATTGCTGTCTGTACGGAGAGGTGTGTCAACATAGTAAGTACATGTGTCCAGTAATACCGGATCTGCAGACAAGTATGTAGAGGTATTACACTAGGCCAACCTTCTTCTTTTTCGTTTTTCATTTCATCTCATTTCAACTTATTTTTGTGCTTATATCCAATTAAGGCTCAAGCACGCTCTCCTGGGCACATACCTCAGCTATCTAGGCTGTCTGTCCAGGACAATGGGTTAGTTGTTAATTGTTAGTCGTTAGTGACCTTACACATGCCCACTGATTCGTTAAAACTCGCTCTGGATGGGAGCCGGTACTGGGCTGCAAACCTTGTACCTACCAGCCTTACGTCCGATGGCTTACCCACGACACCATCGAGACGCGTTTTTTCTTTTTTTAAAATAAAATGCACAGAAAGTTGGCATCGAGTCTTTTTAACTTAATGTAACAGTGCCGATTATAAAAAGTAGGTTGCCAAACTGAGTTTCATACTTCAAAACTAAAAACCAAAATGGCCGCCGAATAAAAGTTGAATTTGCATATACTTTGTAGTTGACGACGACGAAGGAGCCGTACTGATGAGTCCCTACCTTCTGAGGTTCAAAGTAGTACCAGTACATAATATACTAAGATACGCACGCACGCACGTGCATACAATTCATATTATTAAAATAATAACAACAACAGCAAAAAAAGCGGCAAAGGAAGTTACGTTAAAATATATATCAACTGCATTGCATACATGCATTTTTCACTGCCGACTCCATTTGGATAATACTGTTTTCGATGGTCATGAATTTACACCTTCCATAACATACAGTCCAATATAGCCCATGTGCTTGAGTTATGTAACCGACAGTCCAGCACGAGCTAGCAATTGTGAAAACTGAAGTCGATGAACACTTTCAGTCCCACACCTGACTGTCCATTACCCAGAGTAGATCGCAACAGTCATTTACTAAACTCTACTAACCGTACCGTGGTTCGAAACTGGCTCAAATTGCTAGCAGATATTCGGTCCGGAAAGCTACAAATTCTGTCTGTCCTAATCAAAACCTGTCGGAACAAACATTATAATTGTCACCAGTATTTCAACCTCTGTATATTTCCAATACTTTATTAACATTATTTGGCGTTTTACCCTATGCTAACAATTTTAATAACACGTTTCATATTTTACACACACAAAATATGCATCATAAATTGCCGAAAGAGGAATTAGGTATTTCTTTTTAGTTTGTTGAAAGTGATGATTTTATACATGAAGAAATCGTAAATGTATTTGATCTGAAGAATTTAAAGCTTAATTAATCCCGTTTCTCAAAGACATTCTGGCAATAAGCTGAAAGTCCCTTCTTGTTGAAACACCAAGCGAAGTACTATCTCTTCTATATGGATTTTTGGAAAGGGAATTGATGTCATCGGCTTTTAGATTCAAGCCAGAATAATGCGCGAACATGAACACAATTGTTGTGTTCCCAGGACAGCGTGACTGAAACTTGATTGAATATCACACTAAAATAAATTGAATTGAAAGAGTGAATTTCGACTGTAGCCGTCCTTTACCAAACTGTTCGAGGCTTTGCCAGATGGTATCACCACACAGTCACGCAGGGTATGAGATTGACGCAAAATTATTTCTTTCCCCCCCCCCCCGTAGTAATTCTTAACCTGTACCAATAGGCACTCAACACGTTCGAAAATGAGTAAACCTTATACGTTGAATGACACCATGAATAAAACGTACGTTAGATAATGGTTAGATCTGGTTACAGCAAACTGTGTATATGGTATTTAAAATTCGTCATGTAAATTAGATCAGATCCTGCATCAAGAAATTAGTTTCATAAACAAGTACCAGCTATATATATATATGTGTGTGTGTGTGTGTGTGTGTGTATGTATATATATATATATGGCTTATATACACACACACACACATTTGGCACCTTCCTACGCCACTGACATTATTATAAAGCCAGGCATAATACACATTAGGTTACAGTTTGCATTATGTAATATTATTTGTCTCTTTTATGTTTTTGTTTTGACTTTTAGCTGAGGAGTTCTCTGCCAATATTTTGGATCAATGCAACTGCTCAGCACCCACACTCATCCATCCGTACTGTTTGATGGCGGAACGAGGAGACCTTGTTTTAAAACACGGTACATTTATAATATTATCAAAGCGACACATGATAGTTATTAAAACACTGCGACGTC
Source organism: Gigantopelta aegis (assembly GCF_016097555.1). Taxonomy (NCBI): domain Eukaryota; kingdom Metazoa; phylum Mollusca; class Gastropoda; order Neomphalida; family Peltospiridae; genus Gigantopelta; species Gigantopelta aegis. Next base: position 56,300,787 of record NC_054712.1, on the reverse strand, counting down.
TTTTTGTTAGTCTGAGCTATTTTTGATAATTAAAATGAGACATCAATATTATGTTCCTTTTTATTGTTTAGGTTATCCATTTCTAGTCATCCTGGTGTTTTTAATATCACGAAATACATTTTTAAATATACATAATTCTAAAAATGCACATACCTCTGAGAAATAAAGGTCAACCCCTTCAATTGCCCACGGCAATCGGCAGTGCCGTGCAGATTGTTGTGAAGTGTTTAATTCTTCACGGCACTTTTTGCCTTCAACTATACTATAGGTTTATTTTCAAAGGCATGGGTTGGGTTTTTTTCTTGGGCGGGGGGGGGGGGGGGGGGGGGGTTGGCGTGGACATTTTCTTATTTACAGGGGTTGACGGTTAGTCTGTTCTTACAGGGTATTTCCCCGTTTCAGCGTCTTAGACTCTTGCTTCACGTTGGTGTAAGTTAATCCAGATATATTACAGGTTCGTAGTTTAACCAAATTTAGTGTCTATTTTCACAGGTTGAAACTAGGGTCTACGACTTTAGCTTATACCAAGGCTTTTAATAAAGATGGGCCTACATGGTCCCTGGAATAAATCGTCCAGTATCTCAGGTAGTGCAAATTATCGTAAATAAGTTATGTATTTGAATCAAAGGTTAAGGCATAAACACCAAAATTGTGGATTCAACTAAGTTTGTCCTTTCTTCTTCTAATTTTATTTTAGCCATGTGTAACTTATTGAAGCAATATCCGAAATCTGAATGTCCCCTATGTATTAATCTCCCGGATCTACCAACCACACCCGAACCGACAGAATTCGTTTATCCAACCCTGCCGGATGGAGCATCGACGAAAAAACCCATTTCGGAATACTGCCGTTTCAGTAAGTGCTTCATTAAACAAAACGTCCTGCTTCGTAACAAATGTTCTAAAGTAGCAAACATTAGTTCTAATCTTCTTGTTTTTGTTGTCTGATGAGATCACGGAAATAAATCTGTGTAACTGATGATCACGTGTGATATTTGGAAATTTATTAGGGTATTTAAAAATGTCCGTAGTCTGATTTTATAAATAATAACTGGGTTGTGGGGTTGCGGTATTTCTATTTTTAAAAGGAATAAAATATTTTGTTTTGTCACATGCAATTACAAAGAATAGTTATACATAAAGATAAAATATACTACTCAAAAGAATTTAAGGGTCAGACGATATTTTCGACATTATTTTCTGAATGTCAATTATATTAGCTAGACCATAATGTCACGCATGGTATTGTTCCATTTTGACGAAAGTGGGTCTAAGCAACCCATAAATGAATTAAAATCCACTGTCATTAACACTGTCGACTAGTTCTAATGGCGAAAACATGCTTACATTTGCACGTAAATTAGGGCGAAAGCGAAAGGTCTGCTAAGTGCCCATAACTTGCTTTTTCACAAAGCGCTTCATTTGCACGCTTTGCATGTGTATTCCATGTTCCCAATGCTGAATTTCCGTATAATTGGAGCTTGCGTTCGTGTACGGTGCACACTCCAAATTCGACAATGGTACGACGTCAACTGACTATCGAAAATCGAGGAAGGGCTATTGCTTGGCTTCAGGATGGCAATACGCAAAGAAATGTTGCTCTGAGACTTGGTGTCAGTCAGAGTGTCGTTGGCCGACTGTGGCAACGGTACCAAGCAACGAATTCTGTTCGAAATCGTCCACGTTCGGGAAGACCCCGAAGCACTACAAATAGAGAGGACCGCTACATCACCAATATGGCTCTACGTCAACGCACAACCACTGCACGCCGATTACGTGACAATCTGCGGACTGCGACTGGAACTCGAGTGTCTGATCAAACCATACGCAATCGTCTGAGAGCCAATAATCTACGCTGCCGTCGCCAGGCTGTTCGACCACCACTCCTACCACATCACAGAACGGCCAGACGTCACTGGTGCACGCTTCATCTGCGGTGACAACGTGTTCAGTGGGGTCGAGTGATGTTCACTGATGAGTCCAGGTTTAGTCTCCAGTTCAACGACGGTCGGGTTCGTGTCTACATACGTCCTGGGGAGCGCTTCGCTGACGTTAACGTTAGACAACGTCACCGGTTCGGTGGTGGCAGCGTCATGGTGTGGGGCGGCATCTCTATCCACCACAGGACCCCCCTCTATGTGGTGGATGGCAATCTGAATGGAATCCGCTATCTGAATGAGATTATCCGGCCGTTGGTTCTCCCAGGCCTTCAGCAGATTGGCGGCGGGGCAGTTCTGCAGGATGACAATGCCAGACCCCACCGCGCCAGGGTGGTAACGGACTTTCTCAGACAACAAGGTATCGCCAGGATGGATTGGCCAGCATATTCGCCTGACTTGGCCCCAATAGAGCACGCCTGGGACGAATTAGGCAGGAGAGTTCGGGATAACCATGCCCATCCGGCCAACCTTCATGATCTGGGTCAACTTCTTATGGCAGAGTGGCAGGCCATTCCCCAAGAGTTCTTCAGACGTCTGATCAACAGCATGAGGCAACGATGTGTCGAGTGTATTCGCGCCAGGGGTGGATTCACACACTATTAAACGAATGTTCTAATGTGTAAAATCCATGTTTGACAACCTACAACTTTGACAGCATGTCATGTGACTTTCTTGTATACAGTGACGTTTATTTGTGTTTTTTTGTAAATATGGAACAATAAATTAAATTTTTGGTGTAGTTTACATCATCAATCTAATACACTCTGAAATTTATTTGGTTATAAATTTTTGACCCTTAAATTCTTTTGAGTAGTATATACATGACATTACATCACAAACTGGCATTATATTTGTGTATGACTATATTATATTGTTTAGTATTTATCATTTTTATTTTTAAAAAAAATTAAATAGCAATTTTTTTTTTTTAAATGGTATGCACTGCAGACATTTCTCGAACACCTAAGCTTAGCAACCCAAAAATATTTTCATTAGTGTTAAATTTCTTTGCAGAGGAATACTGCTATTTCTACCCAGAGTGTGACTGTCGTATCCATGAACCAAGTAAAATGCCATCCAGCACCCCGGCAACAGGACCACCCAGTACACCAACAACACCCCCAAGTGATGAGGCCACAGCACATACTGCCGCGGCTACAGCAAGGCAGACCACTGAACCTACAGCAGGGCAGACCACTGAACCTACAACAGGGCAGACCATTAAACCTACAACAGGGCAGAACAGTGAAGCTACTACAGTGCTGCCCAGCACACAGACACCATGAGTGTGTGTGCAAATGGGATCGTAATAATAAATTCAACAAGATATTAAAAAACTTACTTTATGTCATTTGTGTAGAATGCATGTAGTTTAATTCCATGAAGATTGTTCCAGAACTGAAAACATGGTACAGGCGGGAGGCAATTTAGTTGTTTATTCATCATCAATAAAACAGGCATTCTGAGACTCAGTAGTGCTAAAAGTAACACACGTCGGCTGCTACAGGGACCTTAAGTTCAAGGGCTACAACTCTGTCGAACATGGATAAATTCCATTTACGGCAGTATCCCTCGACTACATGTATATGTGGGGTCAGACGAACAGAGACAGACAGGATGGAGACGAAATATATTGTCCCTTCCAGTTAGACCCATATGGGGCTAACACGCATTCTTAGAGTACTGCTAAACCAATTATACATGTCCCCTACTCGGCCCCCATAAATTTTCCTAAATTCAAGGGTCATAATTCTGTCAAAAATAGGCAAATTTTCGTGAAAATCAAACTTGATCTGTAGCTCGACATACGATAAAGCTACACATACAGTTTTAGCTCTATCGTATTAAGAAAACCATACATGGAACAAATGAACACACAGATGGAGACAAGTGTTCAGACTAAATTCTACAGCAGACACACCAGGCATAATGCTAAAACTAAGATTTACAGAGCTGCTAACCTCCCATTGCTTTGTGAACAGTTGGAAAAAGCCCTTGTATAGTGACATCTTTTTTTGGCAGATTTTAGTAACCACTGGCTTTAAGTCTGTACATACTGGGTTCAAAAACCACCTAAAGCAATAGAAATCATCACATTGTCGCTCAGACCCATAATGATTACTTAGTGGATTGGACCAAAGTAACAACACATGGATGTGTGTGTGTGCGTCTCTTCTCTCTCTCTGTGTACGTGTGTGGATGAGTGTGTATGTGTTTGGACGAGTGTGTGTTTGTGTGTATATGTGTGAATGAGTGTGTGCCTTTGTGTGTGCGTGTCCTGGATAAAAGACAACAATCACAGCAAGTTCTTGTCTGCTCCACTCAGACGATATCCACTTACAAGTTACATAGAGCGGTTAGACATGAATCTAAGACGACTAATTCACTAAACTCTCACCACTTTGGGATCTCATAGTGCAAAAACTTTTGTTTAACGAAACCACTAGAGCACATTGATTAATTAATCATCGGCTAATGGATGTCAGACATTTGGTAATTCTGACAGTCATCAGAGGAAACTCACATACATTTTCTAAATGCAACAAGGGATCTTTTATATGCAGTTTCCAACAGACATGAAAGGACATACCACAGCCGTTGACCAGTTGTGGTGCATTGGTTGGAACGAGAGAAAAAATACAATCAGTTGAGTGGCTCCACCTAAACGAGCACTCAACCGACGGAGCTAAATCCCACCCCTCTTATAAAGCAAGAGATATGCAAGAAAAATGTGATGTTCTTCAAGAGATCTCTGTCAATTAGTACCCTGGCCATGACGATGACAAATATTGCCCATCAGGTTTACCGTTGGGAGAAGGTGGAAAGACATTTCTCTACCAGCTGAAAATGTAAAGGTCAAAGGTGAGGAGTAAGGCCACTGCACAAACTTCTGTTCAATTCAGGTCACCGACTGTTCTCTCAATCTGGGTTTATGACTGGTAGGTCCTGGGTTCATACCCCAGTAACCACTCTTAATCTAGAGTAAGTGCAGAGTAGCCATTAACTGCTGTCCCAAACAGACAAACATCTAAAGCATGCATCCAGGATTAGTGAGCCTGAACCTCAACTGGATAACAGCACAGGGTAAATTAAAATGAATTAATAAATATAAAACAATAACAAAACAGCTGTTCACATATAAATTATTTCACACAAATCAATATATTTATATATACAAGAAAGTAACAGCACATTTTTGTGTTCTACCGAATAATTTTCCATCGTTCTAGCATAGCTATTTCCATGAAAGTGTCCACAATAAGTAGTCTTTTAGTTAATACTGTCACAAGTCACTACGACAGCCAAATCCGGGTCCTTTTGGGGGTTCTGTTAATGAAGTGAGGCCTCCTTTGGGTTCAGATGCAAATCTCCAGTCTTGTCCACTTCTGGAAATACAAAAGGTAAATTTGTTTATCAAGAAAGAAAGAAAGAAATGTTTTATTTAACGACGCACTTAACACATTTTATTTACGGTTATATGGCGTCAGACATATGATTAAGGACCACACAGATTTTGACAGGAAACCCGCTGTCGCCACTACATGGGCTACTCTTTCTGATTAGCAGCAAGGGATCTTTTATTTGCACTTCCCACAGGCAGGATAGCACAAACCATGGCCTTTGTTGAACCAGTTATGGATCACTGGTCGGTGCAAGTGGTTTACACCTACCCATTGAGCCTTGCGGAGCACTCACTCAGGGTTTGGAGTCGGTATCTGGATTAAAAATCCCATGCCTCGACTGGGATCCGAACCCATTACCTACCAGCCTGTAGACCGATGGCCTAACCATGATGCCACCGAGGCCGGTTTTTGTTTATCAACACCTCAGCACATTTCAAACTGCAGTTATTTGGTGCCAAACATAGTCTAGAGAATACATGTGAATTTATTCCAGTGTAATGCGAGTACCTCCAAACCAAAGTCAAACCAGTAGCATTTTAATGATGGTGAACCAGGGCTTGAACTTAACGATGGCACCGGTGGCAATTGCCGTCATTGAGATATAAATTGCCGTAGGTAAAGTGCATCACTGACGGAACTTATGTGCCATCGGTAAAGCTCCTCAACAATGGCAAAACGTATACACCTGGTGTATATTGTCTGCTAATATTTAGCATTTGCACAATTAAAAATATGTCTTACATACGATAAAATAACTTTTCAGTCATGTTTATTTGCTGCAAATGTCACTTTTCAAAAAACTGCCATAGGCAGGCTCAAAATTGTCACCGGTGGGCTGTTTCACCCATGGCAATTCTTTAAAATATTGCGGTGGGAGACAAAGTCTTATGTTCATGCCCCGTGAACAATCCTAGGCATTCACAATCAATTCACTAAGCCCTATATATCATACTGAATCAACCAGAAGCTTACATCAAGCCCTATGAACAATCCTAGGCATTCACAATCATTCAGAAAGCTCTGTATGTCATACTGAATCAGCCAGAAGCATACATCAAGCCCTATGAATAATCCTAGGCATTCACAATCATTCAGAAAGCTCTATATGTCATAATGAATCAGCCAGAAGCATACATCAAGCCCAATAGCAATCGGCAATGCTGTGGAACACCTATTTTGCCAAGCACCAGATTACTTTTTGTAAACATGTATGTTTTTTGTTGTGGAGATTTTTTGAACTGTTTGGTTTGTATGTAAAAATACCCAACCTCTTGAACAAGCTACTGCTGAATGTTAATGACAAGCTGTATTATCAATGACATTTATCTGCAAGTTACAACATAATCCGACTCATACCAATATTGGGAGCAAATAAAATAGACCAAATGTAAACAGCACACACAAATTTTCAATCAGTTAATTTGGAATTCAGGAACAGAACATGGTCTTAGGACAGGCAAACAGTAGCATTTTCTCCATTTCTGGATTCAACATATCATATTCCTATGAAAACGTACTGAGGTCCAGGTTTTGGTATCTTCCCAGCCTTTATGTCATTCAGTATCCGATCTGTATCCTCGGGGGTCAGATCTTCCTGGAAATGAAACAAAATTGTTTTTATAAGAAGAAGTTTGTTTTGTTTAACGACACCACTAGTGCACATTGATTAATTAATCATTAGCTATTAGATGTCAAACATTTGGTAATTCGGACACGTAGTTATCATAGTTATATGCACCATCCCACAGACAGGATAGCACATACCACAGCCTCTGATATACCAGTTGTGGTGCACTGGCTGGATTGTTGTTATAATAAAAAAATATCAAACAGTAGCTAAACATTAATACTAATGTCAGATTAATTTCTTCAATATCCTCTAACTTAGATTACAGAGAGCCATTTAAAACAGTGGCATACTGAGCATTGACATATATTATGAAACTTTTGTAGTACTATTTATTTATTAAAATTCACACGCCAAAGGGGTTCTTAAAATTAGCCTCCTTGAACTAGTCTCAAGAGAGTGATGGGGAGCTATAGTCCATCCCATCATTCCATTAAAATGTTTTTTTTGTAAACATTTCAGTTTGGTTTGATGTAAGAAGAAAAGTAAGTGTTTTGGAAAATATATATATATATATATATATATATATTATTGAGTGCAAGTTACAAATCAATCGGCTCAGAAATAAATAACCTGTAGAAAAATTTCATAGTATAAAAAAACAAGACGTTCCCTGTGGGACAGACTATAGATTGATAGCTTCCCTTAAATGACAATGTCTGGAGTTTGGCAAGTGCCAGAGCTAGCCCATTCACAAACCCATCATGACAATATGCATGGTAATTGCCATACATGGCCTGTAAACATTACATTGTCTTGACATTATTCAGTAAATTTTTTAAAAACGGCAAACTTGAAAACTTACGTAATAATTATCATTGATCTGTATCATGGGTGCGTTGACACAAGCACCAAGACATTCCACCTCAGCCAGAGTGAACTTTTTGTCCTTAGTTGTCTCCCCTACATCAATACCTGAAAATAAATATAAACATCAACCTTTGAATACACATGGACCAGCATCGGTGGTGTCATGGCTAAGCCATCGGACATAAGGCTGGAAGGTACAGGTTCGCAGCCTGGTACTGGCTCCCACCCAGAGTGAGGTTTAACGACACAATGGGTAGGTGTAAGACCACTACACCCTCTTCTCTCTCTCTAACCACTAACAACTAACTAACTGTCCTGGACAGACAGCCCAGATAGCTGAGGTGTGTGTGTGCCCAGGACAGCGTGCTTGAATCGTAACAGGATATAACACGAAAATAAGTTGAAATGAAAAAAAATGGAATGAATATACATGAAAGAAAAATAATAAGTTTGTTTTGTTTAATGACACCACTTGAGCACATTGATTAATCATAGGCTATTGAATGTAAAAAAAAAAAAGAGGTAATTTTGACACAAAATATTTAGTGGAAACCTGCTGCATTAAAGGGTCTTTCATATATGCACTTCCCCACTGACAGACAAGCACATACCATGGCCTTTGATATACATGTTGTTAGGCACTGATTGGAATTGGGAAAAACCTGCACGGTCCTCCAAGAAGGTTCGACTCTACGACCCAAGCACCTCTACCGACTGTGACGGGAATGACTGAATGCTCAAAACCACAGCACTTATGGACATAAATATTGGTTATTAGGTTTTAAACAAAGATAAGAATATTAATGAATCCAGATGGGGTGGGATGTAGTTCAGTGGTAGCTCATTCACTTCCGCTACGATAGGTCACAGAAAGAATATCCTTAGATGGACCCATGAAATTTCCCCCATCCCAACCAATATCCCACAATCAATATTTTTTTGGTGTATTTATATTGTTCTGTCTGTGGGGAAATGACACCACATGCATTTCTCATGTACCAGTTGTGCCCTCTTACATGTATTGCACAACAGTTTAAGTTTAAAAGCTAATACAAACCTAAGTTTTTCTTAATGGTTTCCAGAATAATGTCCGACCCTACACCTCCCAGATTGCACGGGGTTGTTGTGCAGATCTGTACAAAGTACTTTCCTACAGGCTCCCTGTAACAAACAACTCAGCTATAGTGCCATACATGCATACACATACACACAGTTATTACTTTTTATAAAAATTGTAAAGGTAAATATTTCACTTGTAGCTATTCTGAATGCTCAGGGTATTTCTGGTTACGGCTTGTTCCAGAATAGATCAAATGTGGGATTACAAGTAGGAGATAACCACATGGAGTTTTTAGATTTGCAGGTGTTATTGTCTATTTGATCCAGTAAATGTCATTTAATTCGGGTTTTTTTTATTGAAATATCAATATTGTCACATCAGGTCATGTGAAATTTCTTTCCATATGCATAATTTTCTACAAACGGATCCAGCATTACAACCACAAATTTTCACATTGTATCTTGAAACAAGTAAATGCAAAACATTTTGACATTTCAGTTTCAAGGATAAATTACTTTTAAAAAACCCAACACACATACCAAAGAACAGAACAACTTTTAAAGAAAAACATTCATGTGCACAATTACTTTGATGATGACAGTTTGTAATGTGAAGTATTCGGTATTCCCTATAAGAACCAAAAGAATCTACTAAACATGAAAAAAAAAAAAAAAAAAAAAAAAAAAAAAAAACCCCAACCATTAATAAACATACACAATGTGGCAACTTCAACACACCTTAAACATGTAAAATGTGACGACTTCAACATACCTGTTAAACATTGTATAAAACGTGGCGACTTCATACACTCTCATCTTGGGCATGTTAAGAACTTCAGCCACTTTATGCATCGCAGATATTGGTAGCCAACCTGTTATGAAGCAAGAAAAAAAATTAAGTCTTATTTTCAAAGGATTCCTACCAAAACTGAACAAGTTGATAAACAGCTGACATTTTATAACTACTACAACACAGGCTAATAACACATATTACCAGTAAGTTCTGTTTTACTTACCATGCTGGCGCTGAGCCACATCAAGAAGGGGGATAACTGCTGCAGCTTGGTGTCCATTTGGATAGTTTGCAATAATAGCCTCACATCTCTAAAATTCAGAATTAAACTGATAAGATATAGATCATACAACAATAAACATTCAGAATTTTGAAAATAAATCTTATGAATTAATTTTATTACCAGTAACTGATGTACATATACACAGGGGTGCAGAAATGAAGAATATTTCACTAGTCCACCAGACCAGAATCAAGTACAATTTACTAGCTTGCCACAATTTCTATTTGTCCACCAGCCTATAGAACAAAATATTAATGTTTAATAATATACACTGTCTAATATTCTAATAAAGACAAAGTTTTTCACACTTCTTTCATAAATATTTACAATATTAAAAATGAAAAAAAAAAAAAAAAATACTGTCAGTCAGAAAAAGACATATCACCATTTGGACTGGTACAGTGGTAGTTGCATTTTTCAACTCGTCCATGAGAATTTGTACTCGCATTTAGTGAGTGGGCAAGTACTTTCTGTACCCCTGTGTACATCTTTTTAAATACACATTATTATAGGAAGTTCTGGTCACCACTATACATAATGTAGTAAAATGTAATACATATATATACGAATATTCCAAATATGGCATTCTTATATATAATAATTTACCTACAATATTTATTGCGCTAAGTAAAACGTACTCTGGAATATGAAAAATTAATGAGAGACAAATTTACAGAGGGTTTTTGCTAGCAGCAAAGCACTCTACAAGAAGTGCTTTGGTAAATGTCAATTAATATTTGAAAATATTTCTGCTTCCATTTTACCTTTTTATTTTCATTTGTGAATTCAAATGGTGTATCAGAATTGTTTTCTGGTGTGTCTCTGTGCTACAAAGACAAAATCAAATTTAAATATTCAAGTAACATTCTTCAAAACGAAAGAAAGAAAGGAATAGCCGTTACCACTGTAAGTGTAACACATTTTAAAACACATCTATATATTGTGCCCAACATATGGCAGCAAGGAATCTTTTATATGTACTTTACCATAGACCAGACTGGCACTGGTTGGGAAGGGGGAAAAAGTTGATTCCATCAAGAGAGATTGATCCAGTAACCCATGGCACCTCAGGACTGTGCTCTACCAGTGAATTATAAAACATTTTAAAAGTCATTTACAGGGCTTCTAGAATTGTTTTAAAATCCACTAGCCATGGGATCAGTGATTAAAAAAATTTACTAGCCACGATTAAAAGTTCACTAGCCTTCTTTACTTTACTTTAAGTTAATACATTTTACTAATTAATAGTAATAATCAGATATGTCACTTAAAGAGGGAGGTAGAGCTTAAAAACACTAAGATTGGGGGGATGGGGTAGGGGCAGGATATTCATATTTATAAAATGGACTTAACTGCAACATTTGACCCAAAAAATCCACTAGCCGTCAGGCATGGCAACAGTAGTTATTGGGGTTCGTACACTTTGAGCTGTCAAAATTTCCATAACTTTTCCAAAACTTTGCATAGCCCACAAATCCAAATTTCCAAAACCATTTTCAAGCAAACTCAATCACAACAAAGTGTTTTTTGCAGTTTTTAGACATGTTTGTCAGAGTTAGAACTTTTGCCTTGACTAATCTGCGTGGTATACATGTAGGCTTACTAGTAATAAAAAATTTAATGTAATTTATTTTGGCGTTTTAAATTCAGTTTTATTCTTGGAGTGGACATGACTATGATGATATGTAAGGCAGATTGCCAGAAATATGAATACAGAAGTATTGCTTCACAAAAAGTTGTCGTGTTTCTTTCTTCTTATTCAGTTAATAACCCATACCTTTAAAATGCCCAAAATCCTACTCCTTATGGGTTTGTGGTCTGAATTATCAGTTGGACTTCTCTCTCAGTTTTATTATTTCACAATTTACGACCTACGGTAAATTTCAAGTTTTTTTGCTTTCACAGTCTTCCTGAAACTATTAGATTTAGTCAAATCAGTGAGATTTCCTTTTTTCTCAGCAGATTCTGCCAGTTCATCAGCAGATGAAGACAGTGATTCGATATCTTTTTCTAACCGTGCTCGCTTTGTCTCTAATTCAATAATCTGCTAGAGTAGCAATTTCCTTTTTCTAGAAACCTCACTTTCAGTTTTTTCGGTTTTCTTTTGCTCAAGGAATTGTGTGTATCTCATCCTGCCACTCTGGGCAGCTAATATGATCTCCTTGGTTATGTGCACATTTAATATCCCTCCACATGCTTGAATGTAATCATACACAACTCTGGGCAGAAATACTGATTTCACTCATATTGTCCACCATCAGGACTTTATTGATGGAAAACCCTCGTTCTACTGATGCCTGTCCATGTAATAATACGAGTAACATCCTAATGACTGCCCAAAGAGCTGTATAGGCATTGTTCTTATCCATGTACTCTCCAAGAAAGTTGTCAAGACGACAGCTTTTCATATCGAAGTCCTTGAATTTATGTTTATTGGGCCTCACCACTTCCTGAAAGAATGTGTCGTACTCCTTGAGCAGTCCATCACAAGTATGCTCCTTGATACGTTTGCAGTGCACCAAAGTTGACAACACACAACTAAAACGAGCCCTGCAATCTTCTGGATCAGCAACCATGTGTCCGGGTGCAAGGTACATCACATTGCGTGTCAGTGAATATTTCAAGGGACTCTTTTCCAGAAGTTTCCCAATCTCTTTCACAAGCATGTCCCTACATTCCATTTGAAACTTCAGTTCCTGCCTCTCAGATATTGTTTTAGTTGCTATCAGTTCTTTCAGTTTGTGAGTGGCTGAGAATCCAACATTGACATGTTTGTAACTTTTCAACACCTCACTTTTAGTGATGTCAACTTTCAGAAGAAGAGATGGAATATCAGCTTTATTAAGAATGCCACTTTTTACACACCTCATCATCAAATTTCTCATGAGTTTCTCCAATTCTTTGCTGAGAAATGGCAGCACTGGATTATCAGTCTGGAATTTTACCAGAAATGGCAAAGATTCCTCGGCTAAAGACACAAAGAACTGGAGCTTTACTAATGTCAAAGGATTCTCACTAGCATCTTTCACTCTTTTAAATGACTGCGTTTTGAGAACAGTATATTTATTAGGATGTTGCTGGACAGTTTCTACATACTTTTTCATCAGTGGCAACACCTCCATTGCCCTGTTAGCTACTGGAACATCCTCTACCCACCGTGTTGCACAGTGTTTCAGGGGATAGAGTTTACAACCATTGATTTCTTCGTAATCCTCCCTGCTGGCCGGTGTATCTTTAAACAGTGTATGCATTGCTCTCAAAAGTCCAGCAATATCCCAGTCAACAGAATCACAAGCACTTTTAAAACCCCCATGAATAACGTGCAAACCACAGCTGCCAATATTAATGAGTGATGGAGCAGTATTAACACTTTTCAGTTCAGCAGAGAGTTTATCATAAAATGACCAGTTTATGTTGGGGCCATCCATACTAAGCTGAATCATGTTTCCAAGTTTAAGCTTTTTTGTCAATTCCGTGAAATGAACTATCATATAATTTGCTGTAGCATGGCCAATGAATGCAGAATCGAAATATCTCGTGGTCACTTTCCTGGTATCTTTATCACAAAATCTCACATAGATATCAAGCTGCTTGTTCTGAGTTTTATGATTCAGTGATTCATCAAAAAGCAAGACATAATCCAAATCACAGAACTTGTCCAGAAGTTCATCTCTGAAATATGGTGCCAGGCCAAAACAAATAACATATGCACACTTTTTCTCTCCACATGTAAATATCTTGGCTATTTTGCTATCAGGGAACATTTTCTGAAATAAATCATCAATCTTTTCACAGCTTTTGTACGAGTAGTTGCCAACAACTGTTTTCAATGCCAAGTTCTGCTTTCCAGTGATCATCTCGGTGTACCACATTCGTAAGGATACCCTGTATAACAAAATAAAAATTCCCTTTACTATAAACAATCATCAGGACAGAAAAAAACACATTCATGCAATTTTGTATGGATTGATTAAAAAGTCTAGGTTACGGTAAAGTTTCTCACTTTTGTTTTACTTTTGGCTTAAATATAATGTAGGCGTAGTGTGCATGTTCACATGCCTTTGTTGTCAGTTGCTCAGGCAGCAGCCAACGAGGGATCATGATCAGATGCAGACATGCCACACAGATTTAAAAAACTGGAATACCGGAAACGAAATACAGTTGTTTTTAGCAATACGTGCCTCCCGCGTAACTGGGGCATGCAAGACGTCACGTGACACCGATAAGAGCATCTTAGTTGTGCGCGGTGGTTTTACAGACTGCTTGTTTTAAACGCACACATTTTTTCACAGGATTACTGAATATGGGAACAATAAATTGTACCAGTACTCTTTGTTTGGAATTACGTATTACCAGTACAGAATAATTTAACACAACCAAGTGAACATCAAGAGTCAACAAGTAAATCTTTTACACTCAACCAGCAGATCGCACATGGTATTTGACCTACATTTGTTTTCCAACTCTAAGCCTTGTTTATTTCTGTCTCAAATTCCAAGAACAAAGAAACGACAAGTGTAATCGTAAATAGTAGGTTTACTTAATGAGTTAAATATATACATTACAAGTTCCTTAAGAATATAGCTATTATAAACAAGAACAAGTCTATTAACGAACAATGCACCCAGGAAAAGTCGCTAAAAAAAACCGGATACACGTTTGGCCACTGGACCGTCAACACTTGAAAGTAACGTGTGGCTTGTAAAACGGTGCTTCTTATAATATGAATGGATCCTCTAAAATGTTTTTAAAAAAACAAGCCAGGGGTGCGTTATAGTCTGGAAAATACGGGAAAACAAAATTGTGTTACGTAACGCTGTTCAATACCCCCCCCCGTAACACAACCTAACGCTTGGACTTAAATTAAACCCCCACCCTCTAAGCGTTACATAATAGTTGAATGGCCCCTAACCTTAACCCTAAAATTAATATAAAAGTAAATACATTTATTTTGTATTTAATAGAAAGGGTGGGGGGGGGGGGGGGGGGGAGGAGGGGCTGGGAATTCGGAAGTCTTCCCACAAGAATATTACAGCCTACCTGTCGCTGTTCTGTCTCTGAAGCTGCTGGCATCTCGCTCTCGTCATTGGATTTGCTGGATCCTGGTTTGGCTGTTTCTGGATTGAAGAAGTGAACATTCAGGTGACTGACGACTGCGGCCTCACCCATATTTCCGATATCAAATGTTTTTAAACACAACGTACATCGCGCTCTGTGTCGATCAGGATCTGCTCCATCTTGACCTGCTTTCGCGAGCCAATCGTTGTACAGTTCCTTTGTTAACCACAGGTTACTGAACACACACTTTCCAGGCATTTTAAATGGAGTCAATAGGTGCAATGGTCATTCAAATCACAGATACATCAAACTCGCAGCAAACTCGTGATGATATGTGCAAGCGCAAGCACAGATAGCCTGAATTAATCTTTCGGGATCAGGCTAAAATGGAACCACTACCAAAACGGAACCATTTTCGTTGGCTAGGCTATAACGGCACCTCACTCGTGACGGTCTGCGCAAGTGCAAGCGCAGATAGCCTGAGTTAATCTTTCGGGATCAGGCTAAAACGGAACCACTACCAAAACGGAACCATTTTCGTTGGCTAGGCTATAAAAGCACCTCATTATATTAGCTAAAACGGGACGTTGGGTCGGGGCTAAATATTGGTGAAACAAACCATTTTTTTCATACATTTTATTTACGGCAAGGACATAATTTTTCATAACTTTTCCACAGCCAAGGTAACAAAACCTGATTTTCCAAAACTTTTAAGGTCCTGGAAAACACTGTGACGAATTTCCAAAACGCGTACGAACCCTGAGTTATTTACCAGCCCAACATTGAATATCACTAGCCATGGGAGTGGGGCTACCATAATCTAGAAACCCTACCCATGGATATAATATAAAGTAGGGAAAATATCACTAGCTGTCGGGCATGGCAATAGTAGTTATTTACTAGCCCAACATTGAATATCACTAGCCATGGGAGTGGGGCTACCATAATCTAGAAGCACTGTCATTTACCACAAACATGTGTCCACTGCTGGCTGGCAAACATCTGTGAAAACTTCGTACTTGCTGGCCCTAAAATAAAGCCATAATGATTTTTATTAACACACCATGATAAATGGGAATTAAATGTAGAATAATACTCATCAATAATGCAGGTAAGAATTCCATTTTTCTTACCCCTTGAGTGTGGTGATCTCTGAAACAACGTAGCGAATCGCGATGCTATACTGAATAAAATGTTTGAATTGTTCCCAGAATTTTATTTTTTTTCCACTTCCACCCGTATCCCCCTTTCAATGGTAAAGGGTTAGTTTTAGGGTTAGTATTTAGAAGGGCTTCTAGAATTCTTATAAAAATCCACTAGCCATGGGATCAGAGATTTTAAAACTTTACTAGCCACGAATGAAAATTGACTAGCC
Organism: Gigantopelta aegis; assembly: GCF_016097555.1. Taxonomy (NCBI): domain Eukaryota; kingdom Metazoa; phylum Mollusca; class Gastropoda; order Neomphalida; family Peltospiridae; genus Gigantopelta; species Gigantopelta aegis. Next base: position 56,284,438 of record NC_054712.1, on the reverse strand, counting down.
CTACTTTAAATAAATAAAATTTAGCAAATAGTAATAACTGGATATGTTACCTAAAGATGAAGATAGAGCTTTAAAACCCTTAGATTGGGGGTAACAGGATATTCATATTTACAAAACAGACTTAAATGCAGCATTTGACATTGTTTTTTCACTAGCCATTGTGCATGGTGATAGTAGTTAAATTTACTAGCCCAACATTAAAATCTAAATATCACTAGAGACCGCGGACACTTTCTAAATATGACAAGAATGATAACAATCTTTGCTGTACTGATGGAATACATTTTAAAGAACTATTTTCAACAACAACAAAAAACTTTAATTGCCCCATAAATGGAAATTTTCCATTAAGGGGAAATAACCTGTTTAGCAACAATTGACAAAACCTAAACCAATTGGCACAGTTAAATGTTTTTTAATTTAAGCCTTTTTTGTGGTTTTAATACCTTTATTAGCATTTACCCTATAAATATTTCCACTAAATTGTTATTAAAATAGTACCAAATGTTTTTTCAATGCCAAAAAAAGGGACCATTCACTTGCCTCAAGTATATGGTGTACCCCGGTACATGAATTCAGTTCAAGTATATCTCTTTCAATAAGTTTTCAAAATTAATTAAATCAATATAATTTGACATTATATAGCATAATACAGATATAATAATCAACCATGGATCCAAGGGAAGGGTTTTAAGGGTGTACCCCCCTCCCCTCCCCCCCATTTTAAAATGCTCAGACAATTTACCGTTTAGTGTTTAACAGATCAATATGTGTACAATTTAAAAATAATAAAATTAGTGGGGTTATGTAATATCTTGGTCAGCTGGATGTTTTTGCAGAAGTGTATTATGTAATGCCAGTTATTGTAATTTTGACTTTGTTGGGTGCTCTCTTTTTCTACATTGCATAGATCTACTCTACATGTAGCTGCCCTTTATAAACCTTGCAACCTTCCCTAAAAAAATCATGAATCCACCCCTGATAATATACATTATATTATGTATATGGTCCAGTTCAAGAATACAGAGACTGATGTTACCAACATTTTGATATACTTGCAGTTGAGGTCATCTGCCATTTTGGACCCACGGAAAATGCACCAACAGCGATATGTGTAACATGCCATTAAAGTTATCTAATAATTCTAAACATCTAAATTTTGTGTTGTAGTCAATCAGCAATGGATTAACAACAGTTATATCACAAAACTAGACACTTATCACGATGACAACACCACTATTTTTCAATAACAAGATGAAGGCTCCTTAATTTCTGATTTTGCCACTGAATAAAATAAAAAAATAGCAATTAAAGTGAGTTCTGTGTTTTGTACACAGTTATTTTAATGTATTTTGTACTAGTTACAGGTAGTACGTACTAAACCAAATAATTTCCGCCTGGGTCAAAGTTCAAAGTGCACTGAACTTTTGATAGAGAAGTGAACACCAAAAGCCCTGTGATCTGGGCAAAATATGTATGGAATTTCATCTAGTATTACTGTGTCAAGTAGCCTTATGCTTGAAACATGTATGGGGTACCCGTAAAAAAAAAAAAGTACTAAAATTTTGTGTGGAACTAGGGTTGTCATAGACGCTACCCGTTATCTCAGAAATGAGCAGCTTGACCCCCAATTCTTTTCTAATTCACTTTAAGGGTGAGGGATGATAGTATTTATATCTATGGCATTTATGTCGATTGATAAGCTGCAGGTAGGAGTTTTAGCCACATGTTACTATTGTCGTCTATGGGATTTCATTTGGTAGTGTACACCCTAGAACTACTGATATTCTTATAGTACTACAGATAAATGTTGTAAAGTTCTATCACCAACGAACATGTGGTTTTTAACCAAAAAACATTGCAATGGACTTCTCTAATATCACTAGCCTAGTGCACAGGGCACGTTATGTCAATACTTTTCTTAACGTGCAAAGCAAGTTGCTTCGCTCTATGTAGCATATTTAAAATGGCGGGGGACTTTTGACGGTTGTCATTGGAAGATTTATTTTGTTAATAATGACACAAGTACTTGAATCGGGATTTAGTGAGTATGGTGGGTTATACATTTTTGGTTTGTGTGTCCATTTGTTGCACTATTTCGGTTGAGAAACGGTTGAAACGTGATGCCACAAGTTTTGAATACCAGCTATATATAGGGTATGTAACAAGGTTCGGATGTAGAAGAACCACACATTCTACATCCCTTCACTAGCTATGAGAGTTGGGCTACCATAGTCTAGAAGCCCTGCTTTAGAACCTTTGATATAGTGGGGTATGGGCGAACTTTTTCCAAAAAAATCATAACTGAACTAGTGTTAGCTGTCTATTTATATTTGTTTGGGGAACTGAAAATAAGAATCAAATGCTCAGGCATAATAAGCATTAAATAACAACAATTCTACGAAATTGTGACATACACGAAAACCTATACATTTAATACTATTTTAGGCAAATGAATTAAAAATATCAATGTCGCATATGCATATCAAACACATTAAACACACAGGCACCGGAGTTTGCGTAATTATGTTCTTACCAGAGCCGCGGCCACTCTGCGACAAGATGCTATAAGCATATTTTATAAAGTTTTTATTATTTGACCCTGTAAAGTTACATCCGGGTATTTTGTATGATTTCAATCCGCATAAAACGGAAGGAGTTGATAATTAATAGCCTATATGATATAATATACCACTTGCTCTTAATTTTATAACCTATATTCAATATAACCTATTTAAAATCTTACTATATTTCTATCATAATATTTGCTTTGATATTCAATAAATAAAATATTTTAAACGGACTCGGACCGGACTATTTTTCAAAACACGGACGTCGGAACACAGTTGAATTTGGCGCTTCCTTCAAACCTTTGAACCAACAACAAAAACAATCTCATCTTCCCTTGCCATTCATACTTATTATATATATTTTTGGCACTGCATGTTTAACCTACACCAACCATTATGGCTAATGTACACATGACAACGATTTTTTATTTTTTTTGTAAATACTTCAACTTTTAGACGAACAGTCAAAGTTTGTCTTTAAATTATTCGGCCTCTAATTTTAGTCCATAAAAATGAAACTAAAATTTGTATTCCAAATTCAGCCCACCTCAAACTTACCTCCCCCATTGTGCCGGACTTAGTCACTGGCGATGTCAGAGGCTAAGCCCAAGATTGGGGGGAGGTGGGGGGGGGGGGGGGGGGTCAAACTTCCAAGATGAAGCAGGGCGCACATTAAGTCAGTACTTTTTTTTAATGCGCAGGGCGAGTTGCTTCCCTCTATTTAGCAAATTTAAAATGGCGGGGAACGTTTTGAAGATTGTCTTTGTAAGATTTATTGTGTTAATAATGACGCAAGTACTTTGACATCGGGATTTAGCCTACTGAGTACGGTAGGTTATACATTTTTGTTTTGTGCGTCCCTTTGTTGCACTATTTCGGTTCAAACACGATTGAAACATGGTGCCACAGGTATCAACTATACATAGGGTAGTGTAACCATTTTTGGACATAGAGAGAACCGCACTTTCATGTCCGTTCGGACTAGTTTCAAGAGATGCTTGCGTCCCAGGATCGAGCCACCTCGGTCGATCTATTCAACTGATTAGGGTTTTTTTGTTGTTGTTGTTGTTCGTTCCATCCAGTGCACCACAACTGGTCAAATGCCTCGTGGTATGTGCTTTCCTGTCTGTGAGAAAGTGCATATAAAAGATCCCTAGCTTGTTGCATTAGGAAAAATGTAGTGGGTTTCCTCTGTCAGTAAAGTAAAGTAAAGTAAAGTTTGTTTTATTTAACGACGCCACTAGAGCACATGCATTGATTTTCATCTTATCATCGGCTATTGGGCGTCAAACATATGGTCATTCTGACATTGTTGTTTTTTTAGGGGAAACACGCTGTCGCCACATAGGCTACTCTTTTACGACAGGCAGCAAGGGATTTTTTTACTTGCGCTTCCTACAGGCATGATAACACAAACCATGGCCTTTGCGGAGCACTCACTCAGGGTTTCAAATCGGTATCTAGATTAAAAATCCCATGCCTCGACTGGGATCCGAACCCAGTACCTACCAGCCTGTAGGCCTAACCACGACGCCACCGAGGCTGGTTTCCTCTGTCAGATGACAAGGCCTTCGTGTCAGAATTATAAATGTTTAATTAATCATGGTTCTCTATTGTTATGTCGTTAAACAAAAACAAACAAAAAAAACCGAGATGATATGTGCACGTTAATAGTGTTTCCATTCCATTCCAGAATGAAAATTTAATGTACAAAGCTCGAGTCGGTCCGGTAAGTATCCCGAGTTTATGTTCTAATTGGCATTTTACCTGTAGCAAACCAAATCAGTTATTTACTGCGGTCTAGGAAACTATGGTGCTCCAAGTAAACAAGATGGAGGAAATCGAAGTTCTAAAACGACAAATTTACACCGAATGAAAAATATATGCTATTTTGTTTGTTTCTGAAACTGTCATGGAAATTACATAATCAATGTCTATGCTGACGTGTAGATAATTTTCTTGTTATTGTATTATGACAATTTTTTCTTTACAAGCCAAGGTAACGTTTGGGTGTAATTTGATCATAGCCTACACATTTTGAAAATAATGATTTTAGTTATTTAAATACTGCAGGACTGTTTGGTTAAATGAAACAGACCTCGAATGGCAAAACGTCCACCCATTCCAGTAAATGTTATATTGCAGGCATCGAAATAAGCATTGTGTCTGGTTATCACAAAATATAGCCTGGTAACCTGTAGGTTACCACAACTATCGCTAAAGATTAAAAAGCGTCCTAAGTCAAGAAGCATCCTATTTTACATACAGCTTGTTAATTACGAATCTGTGCACGCATGATGATGAAGTTTGACAACACAATAATTCCGAACCAGGAAGTACTTGCTATTAATTGATATTTGTAGTTAATTGAATATGGAAATAGATCAAATAATCAAATTGATTGTGCAATTACAATGCTGGTGCGGTGTAGCCATTTTCCCATTAATAGGACGCTTCACGATCCTTCGAATTGAATTCCTGTTATCGTTACAACTAACGAAATTTGGAAGTAAATTTATCTAGTGGGTGCTGCTTAAAACGTGGATTGGCGAAAATGCTTTGCAATTGCACAAGTGTGCACGAACATCAGTGCAATTTCATACGAGAAAACGAAACGCAGAAGTAAATTTGTCTAGAGGACACTGCTTAAACGTGGAATGACTATAATTGCTTGCAATTGCACAAGTGCGCACAAACATCGATGCAATTCCTTACAAGAAAATGAAACGCGGAAGTCCGGACTGCGCCATTCAGTGCCTGGTTTACATTTGGAAACAAATCATTTGTTGAGAACAAAACACCATTCTCAACTTTTCTTACATGTAACCTCCCGGTAACCTGAACGACCGTTCTTGACTTATTTCGATGCCTGTATTGATAAACATCTGCAGCCATTTTAATTTTTTGATTTATTTACACACAGTGCTGTCCAGTGTATTGGTGTACCTAAGCATTCTATGTGAATACTGAAATGTGTCTCTCACCAATGAAGCAGTGCATAATCTGAAATACACTTCAAATTGTCTTATATCTGTAGTAATGAATATTTTAAAATTGTGTATAAATGTAGACACTCCTTGTCCAGTGATTCGGCGCAGTAGGTGTGGATCGGTGATCCCACTATTTACCCATGAACTCACTTTGGAGACCACAAATGTTACACTATTGTCCCAGGATTATTTTAGTACTTCTTTGTTTTGTCTTGTTAAAAATATTACTGTGGAAATGAACGATCACACTTGACCCATCTCATGATCAATTTAAGAATCGTTTTCTTGAGTGGCACAGTGTCAGTAAGTACTGCAAATGCATACATGTTCATTGTCATGCATGGCTAAGATGCCTATATATATATGGATTTTTTTCTCAGGTAGATTATGCACACACATGGATCTTATTTCGCTTTTATTTTTTATAACTAACAATGTGACAATTGTGAACTGGAATGACTGTCAATTAAGGTGTAAAACTTTTGTTTTGTTTGCATTTTTCTGTGTTTTCCTTTTCAGTTTAAATAAAAATAACCAAAAAAAGTTATTATACCATTTACTATCATTTTTAAAATGTGGGAAAGGTGTTTTTAGACTGGTTTTAACATTCTTAATATCAATAAGGCTGACCTACAGTACTTCACGTTTATATACACAAAAGCAGGTGAATGATTTATTTTGAAATTATATATAATTATTGATAATTCTAATAATTTTTAATTATAACCGTAACAATACATATGTTGATACTTGATTAACCATTGAAAAAGGAATTGAACTTTAATTTGTTAAAAACACTGACAACATGACAACCTCCTAAGGATAGAAAGAAAGAAGTGTTTTATTTAACGACGCACTCAACACATTTTATTTACGGTTATATGGTGTCAGACATATGGTTAAGGACTACACAGATTTTGAGAGGAAACCCGCTGTCGCCACTACATGGGCTACTCTTCCGATTAGCAGCAAGGGATCTTTTATTTGCACTTCCCACAGGCAGGATAGCACAAACCATGGCCTTTGTTGAACCAGTTATATGGATCACTGGTAGGTGCAAGTGGTTTACACCTACCCATTGAGCCTTGCGGAGCACTCTCTCAGGGTTTGGAGTGGATTAAAAATCCCATGCCTCGACTGGGATCTGAACCCAGTACCTACCAGCCTGTAGACCGATGGCCTGCCACGACGCCACCGAGGCCGGTAACCTCCTAAGGATACTTAAGCAAAATACCAAATGCGCCTAATCACCGGACGCACCGATACACCCTCCAGCAAACAACGTTTCTAACTGCGTTTGGGCACTGTTTGCATAAAGTATCATACCACACATGTGCGGTTCGCCATTTTCAATTTTTAAGGCCATTACTTGAAAAAAAGTATGTTTCTTACTATGCACAGTTGACAAACACTTTGTTTAAATTTCTTTTTAAAGAAAAAAATCAGTTTGTCAAGCGGTCAAGTCCAGGCCACATTTTACCAATACCGATCGACACCCATCGCTAACACTTAATGTCAATACTGATAGGCATTACGTTCGTACCAATGAATAGATGGTAAAATATCTTTGTTTTAATAAATTGATTCTAACACAATTTATATGTTCAAAATTCTAACAATATGGGGCTTAAAAATCATAAAAATTAAATGATTTGGCCTTGTTGATCTGGCATATGTGGGGTCATGTGACATGCACTGAATGTTAATTCATCTTTCTTCATTTTAAGTCAATTTCTATGAGTCATGTGGACCCGACATTGGTAATTTTAAGAAATAAACAAAAATGACTTTGTAAAATCAATGGTTTTAGGGGTTTGTAAAGTTTTGTATTTAGATACTTACTTGTCTGAACTTTATTGTCATTGGAAATGTTCTAGAACTGTGAAGAAAAACCTCACAAATGAATGACAAGCAGACAACAAATCGGATGTTGATCTTGTGAACCATGCACGAGAAAACAAACTGAACGGAGTTGGAAGCATAACGCAGTTAGAGACATTGACATTATTTTTTTCCAGATTTGTTCACTGTTAATTGAACATTTTTAATTGGACTTGTTCCAAAATACATGTAGTATGCATGAATTGGCTGAAACAGCCAAAGATTACTGATGTCATAATTAACTTTATTCTTTTTATTCTGTAAAAATACATTTCATTCAGGTTTGGCAATTTAAAAATGAAATAATAAATAATATTATATTCACCAAATTTAACATTTCAATTTAATTTTTAAAAATTTTGTTTTCATAATAAAATATATTAGCCATATTCAGCTCATATATTCACATTTGCAGCCCTCGAAATTAGCGAAAGCAGTTACATATAGCAACTGTGCTGCTGCAAAAAGCTGTTGAAAAATTTATCTGTGCAGCATTTCTGTCATTATCATACGTATTTACTTTGTTTTTACAAAATTACTGCCTCAAGATGATCAGAATTCTGAAGGCAGCTTTTGGAGATTTGGTGAAGGTAGTGCAGGTCAAATATAAGTTAAAATATGGAAAAAGGTATTTATGAGAAATCGGATCGATAAAACCTTACTGAAAGTCATTCCTTCATTCATTTGAACTTATTTTTGTGCATATATCCAATTAAGGTTCAAGTATGCTATCCTGGGCACACACCTCGGCTATCTAGGTTGTCTGTCCAGGACAGTGGGGTATAGTTGTTAGTTGTTAATGGTTAGTGAGAGAGAAGTGGGTGTATTGGTTTTACCCATTTAGTCGTTAACACTCGCTCTGGGTGGGAGTCGGTACCGGGCTGCAAAATCTGTACCTACCAGCCTGATGTCCAATGACTTAACCAGGACACCACTGAGGCCGGTACTGAAAGTCAGCAGCAATTTCTGGAAGCCACATAAAACCAAGACCTCTGAATCTGTAATGATCTTGAATTGATAAATACAAGTATAGGTTAAATATTCTGTATTTTACAGTAACCATGAAGACTAATAAGAACAGAGGGGTGACATCTGCTGGGAAACTGCGAAACTACTTCAAGATAAATGTGAAAGTTGAAGCTACAGAAGAAACGTTTCGCCTCCCAGAAGTTTACAATGAAATGAAAGTCACAGAGCTGAAGAATTACATGGAATTCATTACTGGAATTCCCTTTCATCTCCAGAGAATTAGTTACCTGGATGAAGGTCAGTTGTTCGGTATGCCGTCAAAATGGCCCCAAGATGAAACGGCCCTGAACATGTAAGTCAAAATGGCCAAAGAAAAAAGTCAAAATGGCCGAAGAAAGAAGTCAAAATGGCTGAAGAAAGAAGTCAAAATGGCCAAAAGAAATAGTCAAAACTGCCAAAGAAAATTTATGTATTATTATTATTATTATTTTATTATTATTAATATTATTTTTTTATTTTTTTTTTTTTTTTTAACCAAAGTCATTCAGGACATTCCACTCACATATAGGGGCTATTTTGTCAGAGACCATGTGTATGTCCAGACATGACCAGGTGTGATATGCTTCTGTTGGTGTGCCATTATTCAGGCAGTGTTAATTATTCTTTGTCAAATCAACACAGTAATGTTTTATTTTCAATGGGGGTGCACTAACAATATGTAACACCCAGTAGCCAATTAATGTGCATTTTTGTGCTGGGGTATTGTTAAACATTCATTCGTTCGTTCATTCATTCATTCATTCATTTTTAATGTTTCTCCAAAACTTACAGTAAACAGCTAGTATAATTAAAATATAAGTACAGATTTGTACTAGATACACATAGTGATTTTAATCTAACTTTTGTTTATTCAACCAAACTTACAGTATTTATTTAGAGTATTTCACAAGTAATAAATAACATTTCTTGACATATTAGCATATATGAAATAAATGTATTTCTGTTGTTGTATATTTAGGGCAGTCTTGACTTTTATTAAGAGCCGTTTTGACTTTTTCACTTTGGCCATTTTGACTTTTCTTAAGGGCCGTTTTCAAGTTTAAGTTTGGCCGTTTTGACTTTTTTAGGGCTATTTTGACCAATTATTTTCAGGGCCGTTTTGTACTAGGGCTGTTTTGATTATAATTTGAGTTGTTCCCTTCCAATCATCAGAAAGTTCTAACCAAAAAGCTGGCTTGTTAAAAAAAACCTACATGTACATGTAATAGGTCATCTGATACATTTCTTAAGCCGTTATGACCAGACCTGTCAACCTTTAGTCAAGAGAAAGCAGGAGGTGTGTGTTGAAAAAGCAGGAGATTTGGTCAAAAAGCAGGAGATTTTTTAAATTCACACAATTTAACCCAAAATCGCAAGATTTAAAAAAAAAATTATTACAATAAGTTATATGAATACTTTATAATGTCATATATACTTCTTAACTTTAGATCTTGGCATTAAAAAAAAAAAGTTTAAATATTATTATGATTTAATACATATTTAAAAAAAAAAAAATATTTTATCCAAAAATGTTAAGAACATGAACAAGAAATAAAAAATTTAATTAGTACATTTACGGTATTACACTTACAGCCTTACAGGTTGCGTTACATTATCATTTGTGGTTAGTGTACCTAAGTACCAAAGACAAATTTATATAAATCTTATAAATTAATATTCAGTTTTTACTATAATGAGGAACGGTGGCGTGGTACTGATTTAAAATCATTATAATGATGCAATAAACATTGTATTTTCATTAATCATAAGTAAAACCTCATTACGGACATCGTGTGAAATATACCGGAATTATACCCATTTCCGTGAGTAACTTTATGTCAATGTCAAACAACATTTTTTAATTGTACAAAAATAATTTCTTGAAGTGTACCCTTATAACCAACATTTTACCGCACAAACATACAAAATTAACTGACACAAGTATGTTTATACAGCTAATTGGTCTTTTCGTTGTCTTGCTGTGACATGTGATTTTAACATGCATCGTGTGTATCGCTGTCAACTCAGATTTGTCATAGTTGCATTATGTAATCCAGTGGGAAGACATTTTACAATTCAGAGGTGTTATTAAAAGTAAAGTTTGTTTTATTTAACGACGCCACTAGAGCACATTGATTTTTAATCTTATCATCGGCTATTGGAACTAAATTGGATAGTTTTTTTTGTTTTATATGGCAACACTGAATGTCAATACACAGCCTGTTTAATTAGCGGCAACACGCTTCGTAGCCATTACGATGACAACAAACATTATAATAACACATCATTTTATAAACTCCATGTGCTTTTTTAACAATATAAATAGGCTATCCCACAATTCTCACTTCGGCAAAGGTTAAACAGTCGGGACAATTCGGCCTGTTACATTCTCGGAAACCGAAAGTAGTCGACATTTTCCGAATGAGAAAAAAAGGCAGAGTTACTTCCCTTCTGTTATTTTGACAAAAGAGGATCGATTTTTTTTTATGCTTACAAAAATGTCATTTAACAGGAGAAACTGTCTCCCGCACAGGGGTAAGGAGATTTGATCAAATACCGGGAGACTCCAGCGGAATCCGGGAGGGTTGACAGGTCTGGTTATGACATCTGCCCTACATGTACATTCAGGGACAGTGAGCAATGCTAATGTTGAAGAAATTTGACAGGTTCTTAGTTGAGTGATTTGGTTTCAATTACTGTATGGCAGGCATTTGTCTGGATAAACTCCACTCTAGTCGATTGTTTTTAATACTTTAAACAACCCTTTAAAAATTGTGATAACAATGATTTTGTTTGTATATTGCTCATGCAAATATAATTTGCGCCACCTGTAGGGTACCATTCTCATGGACATAATGCGTTGCGCCACCTGTAGGGTACCATTCTCATGGACATAATGCGTTGCGCCACCTGTAGGGTACCATTCTCATGGACATAATGCATTGCGCAAAAGGTAAACAGGTTGCACAAGTTTTTTATTCTCAGAGGCCTGTTTTAAACATTTTAGAAAAATGGCATGCAAAGATAAAATAATTTTTTTTATTATAAAATAGTTGAATCTAAATGGTAAATTAAATAAAAAGTACACTCAGTTTTGCAGCTTTAAACATTACTGTTAATAATTTATCTAGATGTATTTTTTTTAAAACTTAATTTGTACATCTGCCAAAACAATAAATCAGTTATATATAAATTTATTATCCACATAGTTCAAGATATACAGGGAAATATAACCAGTACGACACATATGTGTCATAATTATTTCACGTGCACAACAAATGATATCATTTTGGAAAGCGACATCATAACATAATATGGCTTCCCCAGTCTTAGCTCGCTTAACAAAATGACATCATTTTGTCGTCTCCTATAGACATGTAATTACGTTTGAAAAGTTTTGACACATGCAGTCATTCATAAAAATTCATAATATGGATAATAAAGAAATTATTACACTCGTGTACGAGTCGCACCGATTATATGTAACTCATGACATGTAATTCATGTATTACCCTCGTTCTTGCTCTGGCAATACAAGCATCCTGACACTCGTTTCGTAAAATCAGTATGACACACAAGCTCGTATAATAATTATCTCTATATACATCACAGTGAATATTTGCTTGTTTCAGGTGACTTGCTGGATAACACAGATGTGCGGGCCAATGACATAGTGGTCGGAGCAACTCTTATCATGAAGATTTGGTCGCAGTGGAGAGAGCTAATCGAGGCGGTTGTCTTTAACGACATTGAATGGGTATTAATAGCCACAGTCTATAACCCCAACCCCGCTGAAATCCCTGCACACGCGCCTTGGAAACCCGCTACATTTTTTTTTTAGCAAGGGATCGTTTATATGTACCATCCCACAGACAGGATACCATGTACCATGGTCTTTTTGTATACCCGCCGATGGGGATCGATCCTAGACTAGCATTTCCAAAAAACACCTTTTTAGGTCTAAGTAATGAATAAAAATAACATATAGTCTTGAAAAATGTTACGTAAATCGAACACAGTACCCTCTTCCTCTACCCCTAGAGCGTTACGTAATTAGTAACACCCCCTTACATGTAACGTGTGTGCCAACAGCTGGCCACTGTCAAAATTTCAAGGCAAATCCCCCACTCCCCGACCCCTGGAAAGGCGTTGTACCATACCTCTATGGATATAAATATGTTTTGGAGATCTGAGACGACCCCTCAATCAAGACAGATAAATTTGTTCAAAAATTGCAAAATCTCACGTGATCTCTTGTTGGGGAATTCTATACTTGTGATAAGCCAATGAAAACCGATATCGGTACGAGCCCGTCAAAAGTGTCCCACTTTCAAAATACTGGCTTTGTTTTTGACCTGGATAAGCCAGCGTAGTGAAACCAGTGCGGAGTGCAGGATCATATATGCACCAAACGTGATTGGATTTTCTCTTCTATTTGCTTAAATAATAAAAATATTCCAGGAAATGTAGTTTTAAGACTTTTAATATTTTGTCCAGAATTATGAAAAATAAAAACATACCGACCTGTAAACATCATTTTCTGCTCATTATAGAATTTTGACAGGGGTCAAAGTCAGTAGACCGGTTTTTATTTTAATGTGCCGAAGTATTGTTACTAAGTTAATTGAATTTGAATGACGTCATCCATGCATCACTTTAAAATAACAAGAAACTGGGTATATGACGTTTCCGTTTTAAGAATGCTGGAAAATTACAATACAAGATATTTACTTGTTTTTTTTTTTAACATAACTAATATACCTGAATGTGTTTGAAGAAAATCTTGTAATTAAAAAATTGTACTGTTTACAAATTATGGCCTTTATAAGTGAAATTACAGTAAGATATGCTATATTTATTGTCTACGAAGCCAAAACAAGGGTGCGAAAAGTGACTGTCATCAACCTTCATATTAAATATGTAATTTTAGTCATTAAAAAGGCTCTGTTAGTCAGTAACATGTTACAGTGGAGGTAAATGGAGGACAGTCTCTTTAAAACTTGTCCGTTCCACCATGTTTGACAACATTCAGTATGAATTAACAACCACACTATAGCCTACATGTACTTGTATTAGTGTGTAAAACTTGTTGAAACCATCGTATATGACCCATAATGAGATATTACGACTTTAATGAGGCTGGATATATACATGTACTTGTATTAGTGTGTAAAACTTGTTGACACCATCGTGTATGACCCATAATGAGATATTACGACTTTAATGATGAGGCTGGATATATACATGTACTTGTATTAGTGTGTAAAACTTGTTGACACCATCGTGTATGACCCATAATGAGATATTACGACTTTAATGATGAGGCTGGATATATACATGTACTTGTATTAGTGTGTAAAACTTGTTAACACCATCGTGTATGACCCATAATGAGATATTACGACTTTAATGAGGCTGGATATATACATGTACTTGTATTAGTGTGTAAAACTTGTTGACACCATCGTGTATGACCCATAATGAGATATTACGACTTTAATGATGAGGCTGGATATATACATGTACTTGTATTAGTGTGTAAAACTTGTTGACACCATCGTGTATGACCCATAATGAGATATTACGACTTTAATGATGAGGCTGGATATATACATGTACTTGTATTAGTGTGTAAAACTTGTTGACACCATCGTGTATGACCCATAATGAGATATTACGACTTTAATGATGAGGCTGGATATATACATGTACTTGTATTAGTGTGTAAAACTTGTTGATTGACACCATCGTGTATGACCCATAATGAGATATTACGACTTTAATGATGAGGCTGGATATATACATGTACTTGTATTAGTGTGTAAAACTTGTTGACACCATCGTGTATGACCCATAATGAGATATTACGACTTTAACGATGAGGCTGGATATATACATGTACTTGTATTAGTGTGTAAAACTTGTTAATTGACACCATCGTGTATGACCCATAATGAGATACTACGACTTTAACGATGAGGCTGGATATATACATGTACTTGTATTAGTGTGTAAAACTTGTTGACACCATCGTGTATGACCCATAATGAGATATTACGACTTTAATGATGAGGCTGGATATACACATGTACTTGTATTAGTGTGTAAAACTTGTTGACACCATCGTGTATGACCCATAATGAGATATTACGACTTTAACGATGAGGCTGGATATATACATGTACTTGTATTAGTGTGTAAAACTTGTTGACACCATCGTGTATGACCCATAATGAGATATTACGACTTTAATGATGAGGCTGGATATATACATGTACTTGTATTAGTGTGTAAAACTTGTTGACACCATCGTGTATGACCCATAATGAGATATTACGACTTTAATGATGAGGCTGGATATATGCATGTAGCTCACTGGTAGATGGCTAGTTTGAGGTGCAGAATATCATCAGGGGTGTGCTCAGGAATCTATGCGGGGGGGGGGGGGGGGGGTCTAGATGGCAGCAACAGGGGTGGGATTTCTCCTTGGATTGGCTGTTTTCCTCTCATGGAATGTTGCGTTTCCTCACATTTTAATCGTCCTTTCCTCCAAAATGTGTCAGATGGCACAGATTTTAACCTAGGATTTGAAGAATTTCCGGGATGCCTCTAGATTTCCTCTTTTTTACAGCTCACCAATTCCCAGCCCTGTAGCAAACAGAGTTTCTGTATATGGGGTGTTGAGTCCTGCTTCCCTGGGAAATTTATACAAGGGATTGGGTTCGAACTCTGAACCCCCCCTGCCCCTTTTCACAAGAGTCTTATCAAAGGATTGATCAATCTTGACACGGTTAGCTCTGGGTGAGCAGAAAATTTGTCAATTTTTTTTATGAAACTTCAAAAATTGCAAAAACCCCAGTTAATTTATTAAAAAATATCAGTTATTACATAAAATTATTTCACCATGTTAAAATAAAATAAAATAAAAAAAGCCCTGTTTGATAAGCTTGTAAAATGCCAATAGGTCCTCTGTCAAAGGCCCTGTTACGTACTGTTTGTTTCAAGTATATGTCTGACAGTAAATAGCCAGAGTTAAACATGTGCTGGGGTGTCATTAAACAAATGTTCCTCTCCTTCTGAGTAAATGATGTTATAATGTGGTACCATGAGATTGCAGCTGTAACATTTTAGGGCTCGAATTTAACAACGCCACTGATGGTAATTGTTGTAGCTGTGGTACGAATTGGCATATATGTATATGTAGGTTAGGGGCTTTACTGATGACAGGTTGTTTTTACCACATTGACTATAGCCCGTCCCATCCTACTACAAAATTGTTTTTGACTTAAGATGAAAAGTAAAAGTGTTTTGGAAATAACAATAAAATACTATTTTTGTGTGCAATTTGCTAAGAAATAAAGAACTTGTAGTAGGCTACAATCCATAGTATGAAAAAAGTGTTCCCTGTGTGATGGACTATAGGTAACCATTATTGCCATCAGTTGAGTAGATAATGTTTTGTTTTTAATTTTGTGTTCCTATGTTGTAAAACACACTGGTTCAGAATTGCTGTATAGGCAGGCTCCAAACTGTCATACAATGTGTGTGAGCAAATTGTCATACAATGTGTGTGAGCAAATTGTCCTACAATGTGTGTCAGGAAATTGTCATACAATGTGTGTGAGCAAATTGTCATACAATGTGTGTCAGGAAATTGTCATACAATGTGTGTGAGCAAATTGTCCTACAATGTGTGTCAGGAAATTGTCATACAATGTGTGTGAGCAAATTGTCATACAATGTGTGTCAGGAAATTGTCATACAATGTGTGTGAGCAAATTGTCATACGTAAAAAAATTTCAAGTTTGAGTCCTGAGCTGTGTGTTTTTGTTTGTCAGGTTTTCCAGCTGGGCGTCACCCAGGACACGGAGTACAAGACTCCGAACAGCGAGTACATGCCGGCACGGGCTCGCAAACAGTGGGTGTCGTCGAGGGCGGATCTTGCGATGATCGTCGCCGCACACCGCGGTCACACCGAGATGGTCGCCAGGCTCATCGACGAAGGTATAGAGTCGGGGATCAGCATAATGTAGAGAGTTGACAGCTAGCGTTGGTGATTTCCAAAATCATGGTTTTTACAGACAAAAACAATCAATGTTTAAAAAGCTAATTTTTTATTTGGTTCCAAATTATACAGCTTTATATCACTTCTATAATAATTACAAAAATGCAAACCCTGCAATTAAAAAAATGTCTATGGCCTAAAGAACCCATGCCATATGGGAAAACAATTGAATATAATCCACATCAATGGAAGAAGCTGGGGTTTTAAAAAAATTATATTTAAAGGAAACATGTCACGTAAACCATATTTGGCACCAACCATGTACAATTAATTATAAATTGAATCACCTAAAAAAAAAAATTATAAAAAATTAATTACTTAAAATATCTCCATAAAAGAACCCCAGATACGAGCTCTTAGCGGAAATTGCCGATCTTTAATGAGCAGGGCAATCACGAGGTCCGTGACGTCAGAGACGCGTCCCTTGATCTGAAGCCTTACACTTAAAAGCATTAGTCCGTACCACTCATAAAGAATCTAAGTCTTGCATAGCTTACCAAAACAATGAGTGTTCGTTCGCAAAACGTTTTGCCGTATCAATATGAGCTGTTAGTAAATGAAGAAAGACACACATTTACTTACAACTGTGATACTGAAGAAAAAACGGATAGCGAGTCGGAGGGTGGAGAAACTGATGGTGCCAGACCAGACCGGTCGACCAATTTACAGCCCGGAGCCCGAAAGTAACCCGGAGACAAAACCAAAACTCGGATGCTAATGCCGAGGTGTATACTGTTCATATTTAGCATAAAGATACACCTCGATATGATGTATTTAAATATGTAAAAAATATAAATGTTGGACAAAAAAAAATTTGGTGTGGTTTTTTTTTAGAAAATATCGCATTTTTTATGTTCGGGCTGTACATAATGAAATCTGTATGCACAGTGTAAACAAACGCTCTAATTTACGACAAGGCGCTTCACTTTCATTAACCTGACTTGTAAAACAACATAAATGACTTGAGAGTATAATCAACTTTTAAACTAAATATATTTCTATTTGCATCAATAGAACGAAATGGGGTTATAGTATTTTTCTCTCATAAAAAAAAGTAGCATATTATTAGGCCTATTGGTAGGGTGCGTTAGAGTAAAAACGACCACTCACGATACCCAAGTGATAATTTTCTTTTCTTTGGTACTACGTAATGGGTCAGTTTTGTAATTTTAGATGGGAAAGTCTACTTAATCAAGGATTTTACAGCATTATTTACAGTAATGAAGCAGGGCGGCTGATAATGTCCATTAACATTGTACTATAGTCGCGACAGGTTACGCCACAATACCCTGTGATCTTTAAAAAACTGGCACGTATTTTGTACGTATGTCTAGACCGTGGTAATCACTTACCTGGTCGATACCCTGCAATATACACCTGCCAA
Source organism: Gigantopelta aegis (assembly GCF_016097555.1). Lineage (NCBI taxonomy): Eukaryota > Metazoa > Mollusca > Gastropoda > Neomphalida > Peltospiridae > Gigantopelta > Gigantopelta aegis. The sequence goes on along the minus strand of NC_054712.1, from coordinate 56,266,540 downwards.
TCAGGAATCACATGTGCAGGCCACGGAAAGAAAGGACCAATTAACTAAAACAACACTCCGATTCTCAAGTCAGCCCGTGGATGAAACATAATAGTTATTTCGACACCGACAGTAGTGGTTTATTTTGTATTAAAACTTCGTGTTGCTTTGGGGCTTCGGGCGATGAGGAACGTTTTTGTGACGTATTCCGCCCGAAGATTAAAAACATTATTTTAAAATTATTATTGTTTTCTACACGTTTTTTAAAAACATATTTAAATACATCGTACTGAGATGTATCCTCGTGCCAAATCCCATGTTTGTATATGCCATATTTAATTACTTATTGACGTTTCCTTCTTCGGACGGTGAATACAGATTTTGTTATGTAGGCCTACAGCCCTAACATGAAAAATCTTTCTTTTTTTCAAAAAAATAAATAAATAAAAAATTATAAATTTTTGTTTTAACATATATAAATACATCATGCTGAGGTGTATCTTTGTGCCAAATATGTACAATGTACACCTCGGCATTCGCAACCGAGTACTGTTTTTGTCTCCGGGTAACGTTCGGGCTCCGGGCTGTAAATAGGCTGACACCAAAGTACTATGCGGTGTTGGTGTCCAATCTTTTCTTTTGCGATAAAATACACGCGTCTTTCTTCGGATACAATCCTTTGGAAAACCATAAAAAGACAATCCCGATCGTTTAAACTGTTTATTTTTACACCCAAAGTCCGCGCAGTACGGCACTGTTGGACTGAAAAGATCGTACGCCCCTTACTCCATATATAAACAGTTAACAACAATGGAAGAGTACAGCGGCTCTGACGTCACTTCCCTTTTTTTCCGAACGCTCACGAAGAAATATGCATAAATCGTACTTTGATACTGATTAGCATAATTTCTTCATTTTAAGTTAACTACACGTATTTTATTGTTATAAAGTTATTTGTATATTATTTTTATATCATTTTTCTTTTAAAATGAGCTATAATATGGTCTCGTGTCATGTTTCCTTTAAACAAAACAAAAAAGTATCTAATTGCTCTTAATGTTGTTTAGTGTATTTTGTACTTCCTAATGACTAAGGTCAGTGGCTTTATAATTAATTTATTATTATTTTTATTTAATTTTTTGTTTTTAATACAGCTGGTGTCTGTGTGTATGTTATTTTATCACAAGTATCATAATTATATATTATGGGATTTAATTATCGCTATCCTTTCTAATACAGCTGGTGTTATTGTGAATGTTACTTTATCACTTGTATCATATTATATGTTATGGGATTTAATTATCGCTATCCTTTCTAATACAGCTGGTATTATTGTGAATGTTACTTTATCACTTGTATCATATTATATGTTATGGGATTTAATTAGCACTTCTCTTAATTATTATTTTTTGCTTTTCTACAGCTGGTGCGGATGTGAATGCGACAACCCCGATGGGGCGTACAGCTCTTCACCTGGCTTCGTCGCGAGGAAAGGGTGACATTATCGACCTGTTGCTGGAGAAAGGCAAATTTTATTGTTGTATTGGTTGTTATTCTTTGTGTATAAAATCTTTATTGGATATCAGATACCTGTTTATATTATTCAAAGATAGACCAGAAAATGCACAATGTACTAGTATCACTGCTGAGGTGAGATGGGGTTTTTGATATTATTTATTTATTTATTTTTTGTAACTTTTTTAGTTAAATGAATTGGAAGGTGGGGGCATATTTACTAATTAGGACCTAATTTCTTAAATGCTGTCAAAAAGGAGGGGGTCGTATTCAAAGACATGGGCCAATTTCCAGTCAAATACAGTAAATATAGTATCTATAGCAGTCGTGTTCCAAATAATCTGTAAATTTTCTTCGTTTTAAGTAGGGTTGTAATGATATACTCTAATATTCAGTGCACCAAACAGCGATCTGTATTGTAGTTGCATTCATATTTGTCACTAGCTGAACCAAATACATGAATACATATAAAAATTATGTAATGTTAACTGTATAATTTGTTTCCAATTCACATTAACCAAAACGCTATACTAATTTGATTGCTTTGATAACGTCCAGACCTGTTTTGTATTAGATTAAACACAAAGACTGATCCATTTTTTGTTCAGTGCATTGGACTGGTACCCTACGAGTACCTTGATGTCACTTAGACTATAAAAGAACCATGTTTGACATCACATAGTCATGGGCGAACCTATTTTGTTAGTATATACAATGTAATTTCAATATGCCAGCATGTTAGACACCCAATAGCACCCGATGTATTTTTTCGTACTGGGGTGTCGTTAAACATTCATTCATTCTAAATAGCTGATTAAAGCAAAATAAATTGGCAATACAAATATGGTTTTAAATTGATTAATACATATAAAAAACCAAAGCTCCCTTAAACTGCTGGTCGTTCCTGTTAAAATGTGAACATGCTATAGTGTTACTTAAAAAGAACATGATTCTGGACTGGACAATAGACACACCCATGATTAATCAGTTTTTACTTTAAATAAATAAATAAATACTGTTCTTCCTTTGTGCCAAACCTTTCCACTTTTGTATTCATGGACGTGAATAAATATTTGTATTCTTCACCTCATATTTATGATATGTATCATATTCGCCACCATGTATATTCGTTACACCCCTAGTTTTAAGATATAATTGATAATGATTTAGGTGGGGGTTTTTGTAGGAGGAAATATAGACGCAGAAGACAGTGAAGGTCACACTCCTCTGACGATAGCCAACAAGTTTGGCCACAAGGTCTGTGAGCGACACCTGTTCCAGTTCCGGTGGCAGGGCCGCGCTAACAAGATGGTCCCCTCGAAGCCGGTGCCTCTGATGGCGCACCAGTATTACGACTCAAAGCTCAAGGTGTGGATGCGGGGAAGGCGGGCCCAGATCTACTTCAGCAAGTTTCTCCCGCCGCAGGAGTATGAGACGACCTGCTTCGACTCACCCAAACGAGGCGAGCACGTCGGGGTGAAGAAACGCGAGGAGTACCGCAATATGCTGGACGAGAAGGTCTGCGGAATACGTGTCTCAGACGTCGACGACGGAGAGAGTGGAGACCATTCTGTGGGTATGTATACAGAGGGACTGGGAGGGTTGACCATTCTGTGGGTATGTATACAGAGGGACTGGGAGGGTGGACCATTCGGTGGGTATCTATACAGAGGGACTGGGAGGGTGGACCATTCTGTGGGTATGTATACAGATTATTGGGAGGGTAGACCATTCTGTGGGTATGTATGCAGAAGGATTGGGAGGGTGGACAGTTCTGTGGGTATGTATACAGAGGGATTGGCAGGGTGGACAGTTCTATGGGTATGTATACAGAAGGATTGGCAGGGTGGACATTTCTGTGGGTATGTATACAGAAGGGTTGGCAGGGTGGACAGTTCTGTGAATATGTATACAGAAGGGTTGGCAGGGTGGACAGTTCTGTGGGTATGTATAAACAAGGATTGGAAGGGTGGACAGTTCTGTGGGAATGTATACGGAGGGACTGGGAGGATAGACCATCCTGTGGGTATGTATACAGAAGGATTGGGAGGGTAGACCATTTTGTATGTATGTAAATAGAAGGATTTTTGAGGGTAGACCGTTCTGTGGGTATGTAAATAGATGGACTGGGAGGATAGACCATTCTTTGGGTATGTATAAAGAAGGATTGGGAGGGTGGACCGTTCTGTGGGTATGTAAATAGAGGGACTGGGAGGGTAGACTGTTCTATGGGTATGTAAATAGAGGGACTGGGAGGGTAGACCATTCAGTGGATATGTATACAGAAGGATTGGAAGAGTAGACAGTTCTGTGGGTATGTAAATAAAGGGACTGGGAGGGTAGACCATTCTGTGGGTATGTATGCAGGATTGGAAGGGTGGACCGTTCTGTGGGTATGTAAATAGAGGGACCTGGAGGGTAGACCATTCTGTGGGTGTCTATACAGAAGGATTGGCATGTTGGACCGTTCTGTGGGTATGTAAATAAAGGGACTGGGAGGGTAGACCATTCTGTGGGTATGTATACAGAAGGATTGGCAGGGTGGACTGTTCTGTGGGTATGTAAATAAAGGGACTGGGAGGGTAGACCATTCTGTGGGTGTCTATACAGAAGGATTGGAAGGGTGGACCATTCTGTGGGTATGTAAATAGAGGGACCTGGAGGGTAGACCATTCTGTGGGTGTCTATACAGAAGGATTGGCAGGGTGGACCGTATGTAAATAGAGGGACTGGGATGGTAAACCATTCTATGGGTGTCTATACAGATGGATTGGCAGGATGGACTGTTCTGTGGTATGTAAATAAGAGGGACCTGGAGGGTGGACCATTCTGTGGGTGTCTATACAGATGGATTGGGAGGGTGGACCATTCTGTGGGTATGTAAATAGAGGGACTGGGAGGGTAGACCATTCTGTGGGTATGTATACAGAAGGATTGGCAGGGTGGACTGTTCTGTGGGTATGTATACAGAGGGAGTGGAAGGGTAGATCATTCTGTGGCTATGTATATGCAGGGAGTGGGAGGATAGACCATTCTGTGGGTATGTATAGAGGGAGTGGGAGGGTAGACCATTTTGTGGGTATATATACGGAGGGAGTGGAAGGGTAGGTCATTTTGTGGCTATGTATATGCAAGGAGTGGGAGGACAGACCATTCTGTGGGTATGTATTGAGGGAGTGGGAGGGTAGACCATTCTGTGGGTATGTATTGAGGGAGTGGGAGGGTAGACCATTCTCGGAGTATGTATACAGAGGGAGTGGAAGGGTAGACCATTCTGTGGCTATATATATGCAGGGAGTGGGAGGGTAGACCATTTTGTGGGTATGTATAGAGGGAGTGGGAGGGTAAACCATTCTGTGAGTATGTATAGAGGGAGTGGAAGGGTAGACCATTCTGTGGGTATGTATTGAGGGAGTGGGAGGGTAGACCATTCTGTGGCTATATATATGCAGGGAGTGGGAGGGTAGACCATTATGTGGGTATGTATAGAGGGAGTGGGAGGGTAAACCATTCTGTGGGTATGTATTGAGGGAGTGGGAGGGTAGACCATTCTCGGAGTATGTATACAGAGGGAGTGGAAGGGTAGACCATTCTGTGGCTATATATATGCGGGGAGTGGGAGGGTAGACCATTCTGTGGGTATGTATAGAGGGAGTGGGAGGGTAAACCATTTTGTGAGTATGTATACAGAGGGAGTGGAAGGGTAGACCATTCTGTGGGTATGTATTGAGGGAGTGGGAGGGTAGACCATTCTGTGGGTATGTATATGGAGGGAGTGGAAGGGTAGACCATTCTGTGGCTATGTATATGTAGGGAGTGGGAGGATAGACCATTCTGTGGGTATGTATAGAGGGAGTGGGAGGGTAGACCATTATGTTTGTATGTATATGTAGGGAGTGGGAGGGTAGACCATTCTGTGGGTATGTATACAGAGGGATTGGCAGGAGGGGGGGGGTAGACCATTCTGTGAGATTGATGGATAGTGGGACTAAGTGAATGGGTGAGTGCATTGCTGGATGGATGGATGACTGATGTGAATGGGTGACTGGATGATTGGGTGGGTAGGTGAAAAGGTGGGTGAATGACTGATGTGACTGGATGATTGGGTGGATAGGTGAACCGGTGGGTGGATGACTGATGTGACTGGATGATTGGGTGGGTAGGTGAACCGGTGGGTGGATAGATTGATGTGTGGGTGCAGAGTACAATATTTAATGCGAACAATCGATTAATCGGGGCTCGAAATAGTGGCCTGCGAGAGAAGCAGTTAATTATAAAAATAAAAGTTCACCTGCTAAAATTACCCAAAAATGCATGAGACAAATATATGTACAATGATCTCGTCTTCTATTTAACCGAGGCTTGAGATTCTGTTAAATTTTAATTTTATAATGCTCTCAGAGGTCTAATTCTCCACACAGTATCCCAAACCCTCCAATCACCCTGTGCTGTTTTATTTCCAACAGGCCATATTTTTTCTTAGCTGACAATTTAGTTTTTTTGTTAGCTATTTTTTTTTAAAAGGATGGGTGAGTGGGTGGTTTGATTGGTTGAATGGAAGGAATGATGAATGGATTGTGGTGTGGGATAGTATGGGTTGATTGAGGGCGAGTGAATGCATCAGGTATAAAAGTTGCTAATGAATAATATTTATTTTCTTGCAGACGTAGAAAACGCCTCTGTAGATAACCAAGCATATGCCAGGTAATGAAGTTTGGAATTTGGGGAGTGTGGGTTTTTTGTTAGATAAATATTAAGGTCTATTGGAAAGAGGATAAGCAATCCATTGCTGCTGAGAGCTGTTTTTAATATTGGTACCATACTCAAACAGGGTTTCTGCCAGAGGGTAAAATGGGTATGGTGCCATACCCAATGTTTTTGCAGATTTTATTGTGACCTTTTGACAAAATTAATGATTTTCTTAACCCTAAACTTAACCCCGTTTCTTTCTTGGGGAGGCTCCCCCAAACCCCCTGTCAACTGTGGTTGTATTCAGCACACACATTGTAAATATTCAATTCCATAGCACCATACCCAAACATTTATTTCTGGCAGAAACCCTGTCAAAACATAATTAAATGTAAAGTAAAGCTGCAAATAATATATTTATAATACATGTCAATCATCTAGTTAATTTTCTTTCTGTGACATGTCAGCACCTCGGTGGACTGTGGGTTTTCATGTCCCAACCAGTACCTCATCACTGATATTTCAAAGGCCATGGTGTGTACTGTCCTGTCTGGGAAAGTGCATATAAAAGATCCCTTGCTGCTAATGGAAAAATGTAGCAGGTTTCCTCTGAAGTCATGTCAGAATTACCAAATGTTTGACACCAATAGTCAATGACTTATAAACTTAATGTGCTCTAGTGGTGTTGTTAAATAAAACAAACTTAACTTTTCCTGTGACACATTATTATTATCTATGTTCCACTGTCAACAAGACTTGTATCTTGTATCAGCTGTGCAGTTAATGATATCTTTCAATAATGAAATCACACAAGTTGAGGCAAATGTAGGATATGAAAAAAAATAAAAAATCCATGTTTCTGAAAATTGTGACCACAATTATTTCGATCAAGCATTGATCATGCCAAACTACATTTTACATAAACTACTTTTCATTCTGGGATGTGGGTGCAGAGTATTGCTAGCTAGCCGCTGATCGACCAGTGTTGTGGGGTGTGGGTACAGGGTATTGCTAGCTAGCCGCTGATCGACCAGTGTTGTGGGGTGTGGTTCCAGGGTATTGCTAGCTAGCCGCTGATCGACCAGTGTTGTGGGGTGTGGGTGCAGGGTATTGCTAGCTAGCCGCTGATCGACCAGTGTTGTGGGGTGTGGTTGCAGGGTATTGCTAGCTAGCCGCTGATCGACCAGTGTTGTGGGGTGTGGTTGCAGGGTATTGCTAGCTAGCCGCTGATCGACCAGTGTTGTGGGGTGTGGTTGCAGGCTATTGCTAGCTAGCCGCTGATCGACCAGTGTGGTGGGGTGTGGTTGCAGGCTATTGCTAGCTAGCCGCTGATCGACCAGTGTGGTGGGGTGTGGTTGCAGGCTATTGCTAGCTAGCCGCTGATCGACCAGTGTTGTGGGGTGTGGGTGCAGGGTATTGCTAGCTAGCCGCTGATCGACCAGTGTTGTGGGGTGTGGTTGCAGGCTATTGCTAGCTAGCCGCTGATCGACCAGTGTGGTGGGGTGTGGTTGCAGGCTATTGCTAGCTAGCCGCTGATCGACCAGTGTTGTGGGGTGTGGGTGCAGGGTATTGCTAGCTAGCCGCTGATCGACCAGTGTGGTGGGGTGTGGTTGCAGGGTATTGCTAGCTAGCCGCTGATCGACCAGTGTGGTGGGGTGTGGTTGCAGGGTATTGCTAGCTAGCCGCTGATCGACCAGTGTTCTGACTCGTCATTAAACATTCATCTCTCCTTCTCTTTCAGATTCAAGGAAACAGCTCGTCCTCCGACATATGAGGAATGGCTTTCCAAAATTACAGACAAAGAAAAGAAAAGTACAGATGCGAAAAAGAAGGAAAAGAAAATAGCAAAACAAGAGGAGGAACAAAAGTTAGTATTAATCTGAGAAAACTACAATAAAATATCCTGCATTTGTTTAGTTTTTACATGTTTATGTCAATAATAATGCAGGTATGTTTGTTTTCATACTAATGTTAACGTGTGTATTGGCTAGAATGGCTGTTGCTGGTATAGACTGATACACAAAGAATATACACAGGCTTTGACCACCAATAATGTAATGGGTCCTGATGCAAAATACTTGACACCTAATCATAATTGTCACAAATGTCACAAACATAATATGGTTTGAAACACAGTGGATACACGTTAACTCTTTGTTTGATGCTCAAAATCAGAAGAAAAAATATACCTAGCCTAGTCCCTGGCACTGGAAAATTAAAAATATATATTTTGGGTGGGTGTCAATGATTTTAATAATGAGTATGATAGTTGGGCGACACTGATTGAAATTTGATTTAAATAAGCGTCTTTCCACCTGGCAGCAAATTTTGCCAGTAGTTTCCCAGGAAGATGTAACATGGGGCAGTATTTGCTGCCGACAACATGAATAGAGTTAAACAAAATAGTTTGTTTTGTTTAGCGACATCACCAGAGCACATTGATTTATTAATCATCGTGTATAGTACTGGATGTCAAACATTTGGTAATTCTGACATTCAGTCTTACAGAGGAAACCTGTTACATCTTTTATATGCCCCATCCCACAAACAGAACAGCACATACCATGGCCTTTGATATACTGGCTGGAACGAGAATAGCCGAGTGGACCCACCGACAGGGATGGATCCCAGACGAATCGCTCATCAGGCGAATATTTTACCACAAGTCTGGACTACCATCTACTAAACTAGTGTTGTTTGACCAGTAACTGGTATACACGTTGATAACAGGACAGCATGATTTATTTTTTTCAGGAAACAAGAAGAACTCGACCGAGCGTCGACATACGAGGCCTGGCTACAGCAGAAGGAAGTGGACAAGAAACGCCGATCGCCGTCGGCAGGTGATGTCCTGGCACACATACCAACACCATTACCTGAAGAAACTATGCATAAACGCGGCCTCGGGGCATTGCGCTGTTACCTCCGAACTCTTGGCTAAAGACCGGTCTGGACAGCCCTACGAGGAATGGCTGGATTTGAAAGAGAAAGAAATTCTAAGAAGATGAACTTGAAAGGGGATGAAAATTAATTTTGTATTACAAGCTTCTTCTTTCTTTTTTTTCTTTTTTTCACTTCTTTCATTTTTTTCTTTAAGTCTATAAGACCCACTTTTAGCCATTTTTCCTAATGGTTATCAAGGCTTCAAAGTGGGAAGAAACAGATGGTATATGCTGCTTAAAATGCTCAATTTACTTTCTGATAAGCAGTTTTGCAAGTACATTTTGCATTTCAGTTTATTTTTGACTGTTCCAGATATAATCCAGAAATCCCCTTTTTCAGGAATAATAATATGAATCATAAGTTTCTTACCAAGTTTGTCACCGATCACCACATTGCTGCTGGAAAAAGTTACACTCTGTCTAATTAGGAGTCTTTCATTGTGCCAGTAAACAAACGTTTATTTCCTTGACAGCTGTTGAACAAAGCAGCATCTGTGTCTTTAACAATAAGTTTCTGGCCATCTGCCTCCGAGTGGCAGTTACTGCTAGAATTTCACATTGTCAATTTTGGGGCTTTTTATCTAATTTCAATTCCTTTATTTCTATTTTTTAGCAAAAAAACTTTTTCCTCATAAAGTAGATTGGATTTGATTTAAAATCCCTATTAATTGCCAGGCCTCTAATTGAATTTTTATATGCCCGTCTATGATTGGTCATATTATGGTATCACGCTGTCTGTCCGTCCACTGTCCGTTTGTTAACTTTTTCTTGTCCGGACCATATCTTGCATACAGATGCATACAGGACCATCAGACCTCACATGTAGGAACAACTTTAGATGATGCTGTGTCGCATACTATTACTGTGACCTGCTTTTCAGTCTACTGCACATAACAGTAAATCCTTGTCTGGACCATATCTTACATACAGATGCATATTGGACAATCAAACCTCACATGTAGGAACAACTTGGGATGGCGGTGTGTCTCGTACTATTACTAGGTCACTGTGACCTACTTTTCATGGTCTACTGCACATAACAGTAAATCCTTGTCCGGACCATATCTTATATACAGATGCATACAGGACCATCAAACGTCACATGTAGGAACAACTTGCAATGATGGTGTGTTGCTTACTATTACTAGATCACTGTGATACAAATAAATCCAATAATTTATCTGTATTCATATATTTAGAATTGAATCATACCCGCAACATTTTCATTAATATCTATGGTTTTCCATCAAACTCCTGATGGGCGTATCATGTATCTCACCGGTACTTTAGTTATCTTTTAATAGATAATTTCAGATGGGCATCACAACCGTTATGCAAGGTTTTATCTGCATACTTTCTCCGACAGACTGTTTATTTTACACATTTTCAGTTATATTTCCCTGCTGTATTTTCATGGTCACCTTCTCTGAACATCCACAGTGAGAACCTTGAAAAATCTTCCTTCCATTCCATCTTGAAAATGGACCTTGGTCGATTTGGTAATATCTTGTTATCCATTAGCCTGACCCACTCACAATGAAAAAAGAAAGAAAATGGGATCATGTGACTAAGAAAGGTAGCCTCCCTGTCACAGGGGAAGACTTCAGCCATTTAGTTGGCATTTGGATGTTCTGACCTGTTGCAGTGAATACGGTGGGGGTTAGGAGACGGGGTACGATGCAGTTGGTAAAAGGTGGGTTTCAGTATGCATGGAAAGAAAAAATTAGTTCTTCAGTCATATTCTCCTGCATTGCCTATTAATAATCATTATTAATCATTACAGGGACAGACCCTAGTTTTTAAACACTGTGGCATATGTTTCACCTAGACCCTAGCTAGTTTTAACCTGTGAAAATGGACACTAAATTTGGTTAATTTACAAACTTGTAACAAATCTGGATACAACAGAGTGAAACACGAGTCTGTGATGTTGAAATACTCTTGAAAATAGACTAAAATGTGACTCCCATAACCGTTACTTCTCAGACACACATGCGTTTTTAGAAACTCAGGATGATCAGAAACACTTCGGTTATATGCAAATCAATAATCTAAACAATAAAATATAAGTAATGTTTGATTTCAGTGATCATAAACAGCTCTAATAGTGAGAAATATGCCTTAGTGTTTAAAAACAAGAGTCTTTTCCTTTAGTTAACCCCAAAAAATTAAAAAAAATTATGTGTCCAAAGATTTTCTTTTTCTATTTTTAAGAATCTGAAATGTGCCTTGATGACACTGTTTGTTTTGACAGTTGCATAATATCTTTCTGTGGGTCTGCTTTACTTCAGTCTGTGATATGGTGTACATCTTTTATATACAGGATTTGATATTTGATTATTTATTCTACCTCTTCCTGCCTTTCTGTACATATATTCCAGAATTGTTTTGTAATAAAACCAATATTTATTTTATTTCATAAGCTGCAAATATTTTCTCTGAAGGCCTGTTTCTTGCAATATTTCTTTCCTACAGTATGTTATTCTCAAAATTGTCAGAGTCTGTGAATGTTATGTTATCCAATCAGTATTTCTAATTTGTACCTTTTCTGCAACCAGTTTTCCACTTTTGTTTTAGTGGTCAATCTGGAAATATTCTGTGCGTGTATTTAACAATGATTGCAATTTTATTCTTATCTTCATGTTTTCTCATGCTATTTTTCTTTCTTGAAACTGTTTTCAGCCTTGTATGTTCTCAGTTAATGACAATAAACTGTTAAAGCTATTTATTTATTTTTATATCAAGGGACAAATGTTTATTAAATAAAACAGTGTATGGTATAGATATTCTTCAAGAATAAACATGCTGTGTCCAAATTATTAAATTAAATGTACATGCTTTACTAACTTTTAACTGAGTACAAATGGCTTTTAACTTTGTCTGATTTAGTTTGGACTTGAACCGGCCTCGGTGGTGTCGTGGTTAGGCCATCGGTCTACAGGCTGGTAGGTACTGGGTTCGGATCCCAGTCGAGGCATGGGATTTTTAATCCAGATACAGACTCCAAACCCTGAGTGAGTACTCCGCAAGGCTCAATGGGTAGGTATAAACCACTTGCACCGATCAGTGATCCATAACTGGTTCAACAAAGGCCATGGTTTGTGCTATCCTGCCCGTGGGAAGCGCAAATAAAAGATCCCTTGCTGCCTGTCGTAAAAGAGTAGCCTATGTGGTGACAGCGGATTTCCTATAAAAAACAGTGTCAGAATGATGATATGTTTGACATCCAATAGCCGATGATAAGATAAAAAATCAATGTGCTCTAGTGGCATCGTTAAATAAAACAAACTTTACTTTTACTTTAGTTTAGACTTGAGTTTATAGATTTGAACTGTGGTTAATTCCGGTGAATTATTTTCCAATATACATCTCTAGGTTGGCATTTCTTGAAAGGTACTGAAAGGGAAAAAAATGGATTAAACAAAAATAAGGCCAGAAAATTAAAATGAACTTAAAAGATTGTAGTGAGTGCATAACACAAATATCTCTCACCCTAAAATATCATTTCCATCAGAAATAATAAGATATGTCAAAAATTTGACACTGGCAAGCCATCCAGCCCCCTTCCCCAACCCCTTTGCCCCACACTTTTTATTATTTTTAGAAAACCCACATAACAAGTGAAATTCTGCGTGTGCTACTGTTGAAATATATATACATGTAGCTAGATAATGTGTTGAAAGTATCCTTTAAAACAAATTAAAAAAATTATTGTATATATATACATGTACTAATGTGCCACAGTATGTATCTGTTGATAAACACTGCTGGGTATGGTATGGTGTGATATGCTATAGTGTGTATATGAGTAGTATGGTATCAGTATGATACATGTATATCAGATTGTGTTGGGTTACAGGTGTGTTAAGATTTTGTTGTTATTTTATGTTATGTTTGTGTGTTTCATTTATTTCCATTTTAAATGAACACGTTTAGTGTTTTCTTCAAATAAAATGCAGAAATGGTTAGGAAGTGTAGCAAGTGATCTTAACACCGTAATAATTCTTTAAAACTAATACCAGATTGTGGAACAAAATCCTTGTTTTCTTTGAACTAATTGTCTTCAACCTCTACAGATGTTGGCCACATTCAGTTTTTAAAGCTTCTAGCATATTATGGAAATAAAATACATCAGTATCATTTTCCTCAGGTCACCCAAGCAAAACTTAAATTTTTGGATGTCAAAATTAGAGCCACAAGCCTACCCACGCACCCACCCCAAGTTGGAGGCGCAGATCAAATAGCCTTTTGAACCTCTACATCTTTTAATCCACCCTTGTGGCTCTTGAAACATTCAATTTTAAAAGTCTGTATGAACTGACTTCCATCTATGAATGTTATAATTAAACAAAACATCAATAAGTCATCCATTTCAGGTAGTATTACTAATTTTATTCTATAGTCCATCCCACAGGGAACACCTTTTTTCAAACTATGAAATTTACCACTAGTTATTTATTTCTGAGAAGATCGTTTTCCAAATGTCACACAAAAAATAGTAATTGTTTATTATTTCCAAAACACTTTTACTTTTCATATGTCAAACCAAAATGAAATTATTTAAAAAAAACATTTTTGTAAGAGGATGGGACGGACTAGAGAGAGCTAACATTAAATAAACATTATATGTGATACCAGGTAGTTATGTGATATGTATGGTTGAGTGTACTTGTGATACGGGAAGTATCCAGATTTTATAACATACCGGTAAGTGGTTTTATTGCATTGCATTCTCTACACATTATACATCTAGTGTAAAACACAATGGAAAGAATTTTCAAATTTTTTATTGTTTAAACTTTTGTTAAAATATGGTATGATACAGTAAACTTAAAAAAAAAAAAAAAATATATATATATATATATATACATGTATAAAATTGTATATTATTTTACAACTGTCAATTTTCTTAGTTATTTTTCATCCAAAGAACATGAATTAGTTCCAGGAAAAAATATAATAATTCCCAGTACACTCACATTGACAAAAACTACAACTGGCATGTGCTAAATACTGATTGTTTCCTGTGTGTATTTAAAATTAAAAAAAATTAAAACAATTTAAAAGAGGAAGAAAAAGTGCATTGCCTAATTTTAAATGTCAATAATAATATTGTAATTTTAAAATAAAAAAAGTATTAATTATTTTGGGATACTTAATAAGTATGTTGCTGTTTTCAAATAATGGTAATAATAAAATAAATAATTATATTTATATATAAAAAAATGAATAAATAAATAAAAGAAATAAAAGTGAATATGAACATTTACATATTTTTGTGTTTCACGGTTTTATGTTTACAATATGTGTCTATGTAGTCTACATATTTATATGTACACATACCGATACATGTGTTAGAACATTCCTAAAATCTATAATATGTGTTGTTTTGGTATACAACTTTCTATAGCCTATAGTTAATTTTATATTATTTTCAAAACCAAATAATTCTGCTTTATTTATAAAAGGTACCAGGACTCTATTCTTAATAAATTATTCTGTTTATTTATGCTGTGATCTGTGATATTAACAACTTTCGTTAAATATTTTATTTCAGCTGTCAAAATAAAATAATTTTTCAAATTTTTCTTGTATGGTTTGTTTATATTTGCGAGCATAGTGCGCAGTACACTAAAAAGGCATAGAGTGATGCCAAGTATCATATCAGCCATGTTATTGATAATTTTATGTTAGGCCTACTGCTGAATATTCAGTCGTTTCATTATTGTACATGGTCATGTTGTTCTACTTAGGATAATAAACGGTTACGCGTTTATATCCCGAGAATTAAACATGATTGTGATGTTTATTATCTTTCAATTCTTTGTTATTGCCCAGCTTTTTAATGTCCTTATTTATTTATTTACTCTATTTATTTTGTTTATGTTCTAAATTACATTTTGCATTCTTCATTCGGGCTTACAACATAAATTATTGATTGATTCACCGCCACTAACACCATGGTTGAGGATACGGTAGGCCCTACTAGAGTCTTTCGTTAAAACCGGTTTGATCTTGACAACGTATTATCGACAGTCGTACCTTCCTATTTCAGAATTGATATTTTATAAAGTGTTAGTAGAACTTTCAAAGTTTAGTTTGTATACTAGTAACATATTAATCATGTATGTATTTTTTAAATAAAATATACTAAAGTAGACAATGAACGTTTTCACTTCTTAATTTTACGTGTTTAAATCGACAAATTCAAATAAATATTCTTTCGTTTGGAAAGGGTAAAGTTAGGAGGGGTGGGGTGTTTAACGACATCAAAGGTAGAGCATATTGATTTAATAATCATCCGACGCCATACAACCGTAAATAAAATGTGTTGAGTGCGTCGTTAAATAAAACATATCCTATCCTTCCTTCCATCTGCTGTCG
Source organism: Gigantopelta aegis (assembly GCF_016097555.1). Lineage (NCBI taxonomy): Eukaryota > Metazoa > Mollusca > Gastropoda > Neomphalida > Peltospiridae > Gigantopelta > Gigantopelta aegis. The sequence continues at coordinate 56,251,031 of NC_054712.1, read as the reverse complement.
GATGTCTAACATTTGGTAATTTTGACATATAATCTTAGAGAGGAATCGGGTGCATGTGCATGGGGAGGGTATTGGAGGTCGAAACCCTTACTTGCCCAAGCTTAAAAAAAATTGAAATGTATTTTCTGGGGAAGCATGGCCCCATATAAACATCGCTCAACACAATCTATATCCCCAACCCCAATGAAATCCCTGCACACGTGCCTTGGAAACCTGCTACATTTTTTTTTTTTTAAGCATGGGATCGTTTATATGTACCATCTCACAGACAGAATATCACATACCATGGTCTTTTATATACCCGCCGATGGGGATCGATCCTAGACTGACCGCGCATTTAAAAACCCCACCTTTTTAGGTCTAAGTAATGAATAAAAATAACATAGTCTTGAAAAATGTTACGTAAATCGAACACAGTACTCTCTTCCTCTACCCCATAAAGCGTTACGTAATTAGTAACACCCCCTTACATGTAACGCGTATGCCAACAGCTGGCCACTGTACAAATTTCAAGGCAAATCCCCCCACCCACCGACCCCTGGAAAGGCGTTGTACCATACCTCTATGGATATAAATATGTTTTGGAGATATGAGACGACCCCTCAATCAAGACAGTTAAATTTGTTCAAAAATTGCGAAATCTCACGTGATCTCTTGTTGGGGAATTCCACACTTGTGATAAGCCAATAAAAACCGAAATCGGTAGGAGCCCGTCAAAAGGGGTTATAACTAAAACGGAACCGTGCCAAAACGGCGCCAAGCGAAAACGGAACCAAATTGGACAAAACGGAACCTGCGTTGGCTAAAACGGCACCGAAATGTATGGCTAAAACGGAACCTACGATGGCTAAAACGGCACCATAATTGAATTTTATTTGAAGAATAGTAAATAAGATAAAAAAAACCCCAACAAAACAACTCAACTCAAATGAAAAGTTATTTATTAAAAGAAAAAATAAATGTTTTTGTGTCACTTCTGATAGTTGCACAAACAATCTTCAGGTCAGGTAAATTTATTTACGTGCTTCCATCAGATAACTGTTCAAGCACGCTCCCATTGGGAGCCGCCTCTGACAAAAGCCAGACGCCAATCTTGCTGAGGAGAACTCTTGTGAACTTTTATTTTTCTCAATAAAATAAGTCAAAACAAAGAGACCACCGGAAGTTGGAAGAAAACGTGAGCTGTGTATGCATTTTTGATCGGCCACTGATCGACAGATGACGCAATTAAGCAGGAGTAGACAGTGGTTTTTGGATGGTACTTTCAAGATTGTGAAAGAGCCCTTCCATCAGCTACTGCCAATTCATGCTTTTGTGCGAATCCCCCCCCCCCCCCCCCCCTATTCATCGCTCTGAACCCTAACACTAATCCTGAAATTAAAAATAAGATAAGTTATATATATTTATATATGGTGCCGTTTTAGCCATGATAGGTTCCGTTTTCGCCAAAGAAAATTGTTCCGTTTTGGCACGGTTCCGTTTTAGCCTGCACCCACTGTCCCACTTTCGAAATACTGGCTTTGTTTTTGACCTGGATAAACCAGCGTAGTGAAACCAATGCCGAGTGCGGCGTCATATATGCACCAAACGTAATTGGAGTTTCTGTTCTATATGCTTAAATAATAAAAATATTCCGGATACTGCCCGTTTAAGGAGCTCTCCAGAACACGCCTTTGCTTCATGGAATCGACCGAAGTATGCCGAATCTTCCCGATTGCCGAACGCGCGTTTTATTCGACCAGGAACTCTTAATTATCTACCTTTGATGATAAAAAGGAAGTTGAGAGCAGCTGATACTACTTCCATCACATGACATGGGAGTAAAGTTGGAGAAATGTTCATCTTGTTGATTGTTAATAATACAGTGACAGTTGGTATAAACTAAATGATCATGCCAGGTCCTGAAGGAGATAACATTCGGAGCACGGGTGGCCAGGTCGATGGTAAGATTGCATAATTATTATTATGCAAAATGAACAATTCGTTAAAATAAAACAGCTTCCTGGTTCTGCACTGCAGTCTGCATCAGCCCGAGTAGTGACTGTACAGGGCTTTTGCCAGAGTGTAAAATGGGTATGATGCCGTACCCAAAAATGTTTGCAGATTTTTTTTTTTAATGCTGACATTTTGACAAAATTAATGACTCTTATTATTGTATCATGTATGATTTTCTTAAAGCCGCACACCCTAGTTCCATCCAGCGAAAATAAATTATAATTTGGTTAATCTACAAACCTGTAACACACTTAGATCACGTTTTTATCAAATGGAGTGAAAAAGCAGGTTTTATATCGATAAATACCATGGGAATCCCCATGTCCCAATTGCTTGAAATAATTTTGAAAGTTAGTATTCTGATGTCACCGGTAGATGTCGCTCGAAGCACAACAATGCCTACGTCACGATAAATTTCACAGACTTGGGGTGTGTTTCTTTCACCTCTCCTGGACATGTTCCAACTGTTATGTCCTGGTTGTATCCCCTCTCCAGATATCGTAAGACTTTGCAAAATTATTGGTTTTAAGGGTTTGTAACATTTTGTATTGAGACACTTACTTGTCTGAACTTTATTGTTACTGAAAATGTTCACGAACTGTGAAGAAAAATCTCACAAATGAACAACAACAAATCGGATGTTGATTGCGCGAACCGTGCACGAGAAAACAAACCGAACCAAAATGATAATGGTCACGTGGTATACCAACGTCTGTGACATTGAAATGGAAATATCCCGTCTAAAAATAGACCTTGTCTGCTCAACGTTTTTTTCTCAAACATGCGTTTGTTTTTAAGAAATAAGAAAAATGCATTTTGTGGTATTACAAAAACCAGGATTACCAAAAAACACTTCAGGTGAATGGAAATGTATATTCTAAATAATAAACGGTAAGTAAAGTGCAATTTTATTTATGAAAAAATGGGTTTAATAGCGAAAAACAACGCCGTAATGGTTAACAACTAGCCGTAACTAGGGTGTGTCCCTTTAAAGGAGACCGGACACCAAACCATATATATACGGCGTAATGAATTGTTTGCCGTCATAAACCACAACACGCAACTACCGCGCTCCCCTTATTGACTAAGTTAAGCGTGCCAGTCTCGGTTGGGTTTTTTTTCCGCCGATTTCCGATGTTTGCCGGAAACTGTCGACAATTGATGAGCTAGACCCGTGACGTCATCGATGAGAGGAAAACTGAAGAAACTACCAAGCAGCATGGACGAACTTAGCGATTCGAGTGACGAAGAATTGTGTCCAGCTTGTGCTAATGGCATCAAACCATATCAGTTTGAACCACTTATCAGAGACTTTGTCCCTAATCCTGGAAATGTTGTCTTAGATGAAAATTCGGATGAATCAACTGCCTACGAAGACAAGGAAGCCACACGGTCATAGACTAGCATACAAGCATTTTTTAAACATAATTTTTTATGACATTTTTAATGTAAACTGAAGCAAATGGACCTAATTAGAAGAAAAGCACACAAAATTTAATAATATTTCATTATAAATCTTGTTCAGCATAGATGTAAATATGACACGTCAGTGGATATTCCATAGGCCGATTTCGCAAATTTGCAAAAAGCGTCCCCTCCTCATCAAAGCAAGATATAATAATTTAACAAAAAACTTTGTTCTCTTAACTAATTACCCTCCAAGTTTTAATGTGTTTGGTTAAACCGTGTATTTTTAATTAAGAAAATGTGTTACCAGTCTGCCGAAACTGTCCACAGCCGGTTACAGAAACACAGAAATGTTGGGAAATATTATACTGTTGCCACATACTGACAATCACTTTACAACTAATATGTCTTATCGACAGTATTATTATGTAGTCTTTGCATTTATTAATATAAAATACAACAGACCCGTAGGAACTGGGGAGGGGCGGGCCTAGGGGCTTGTTCTCCACCACACACTCTAGGATGAAAATGTATGTTTTAAGTTTTCACTACTTTGCATAAATAAAGATGATATTATAAAGATAAAAATCTAGTTTGTATCCCTCACTAGACTGTATTCCCCCTCCCCTCTCCCCCCACTTCAAATATCGTTCCTACAGGCCTATACAAATGTAGATACTATGTAGAGGGTGAGGTTAGGAACTAAGTTCCTTTTATCTTTAGGATTTTGTAATCATGATTTCAAACCAACTGTTTCAGGTAATTTGCTCCATATACTGACATAAAACACATTTGTTATATATTGGAATAAAATAAAAATAATTACAATATATCCAGTGTTATTTTCTTTAATCATTCATGGAGGAAGAAGGAAGTCCTGATGAAAATATATTACAGGTAAAATATATTACAGGTAAAACAAAATAATATATGATGCTTATTCCATGTGGTAACTATTGTTAATTTTGGTTTAAATTGCTAGATGCCACAAGTGATTAATTATAATATTTTATGGTACCAGTCGAAAATTAGACAACCAATTGTTTCTTCCTCTGCCAAAGGTACCAGGTTTTCTGCCAGAAAATAATTTGAGGGTACGTAATAAAACAGGCCCGTAGGAACTGGGGGGGGGGGGGGGGGGGGGGGGGGGTGCCCTCCACTTGTGAGCTTTTCTTTATCACATTAAGTTTTGCCATTGTAACCAAAATCTGATGTAGAGTTTATACCCGGTCCGTCAGTGCCCCCCCCCCCCCCCCCCCCCCCCCCAAGTCTTCCTGAGGGCCTGTAAAACCTAAATATATTCAAAGGAGTATATTGGGTGGTTATAGGTTTGAAATGTAGTTTTTTTATTGAACATTTTATTTCATGCACTTTTATAAATTTTAAACTGTTACTGTAATCTATCGAAAAAATAAAACATTATATATATATATATATACACATTAATTTCTGAGATTATTTAGTACATACATGTACATGTAAGTTTACCCTCCGCACCCTCTGGCAGAAACACAGGGTAGGTATTAAAATAATTATCTGGTGTAGAGTATTTTTAATGATTGACCTACTTTCCCGCATTGAAAAGTACAAGGAGACAATGCCTTTAATAATCGGACATTAGCTTTAAAACTAATAACCATCTTTCCTTCTAGGAAACAGTACACAATGTTGTTCCTGCCAAAGTGTTAGCATTGTATATTTTAATGACATATACTGAACTCGGTAGGACTATGGCTTTTGTGTAACTAACGTAATAATTCACGTTTTGAATGGTTTTGTTGTTATAAGGTTAACAAACCAACTAGCCTTTGTCAAGAGTAATGGAGTCGTATATGGGCTGTCGGTGAAAATTATGGCTTTTGGTACAATAGGTAAATAAATGTGAAGGAAAAATATTCACACTGCTTTTGTATAGGAAACAATTGCAATATAGGTGGGTTAATGTATATCTTAAGTACATGATTGTTTTAATTTTGACATTGTAAATGAAACCATAACCTGCTGTATAGGTTGGTGTAAAGCCCGCCTCGGTAGGAAATAATGCGTCCTTTGTTTTAAAACAAACTTGAGTTTTTTGGAAATCGAAACCATGATGTTGGTGCCTTTCTTGGGATGCATTGGTGCTTACTGTTGCATTGTCAAACACTGCGCAGAAAACCATCAGATAATTACGTCGACAGTATTGAAAGAAAATTGATCTTGTAAATTAAATTTCCGGTAAATCTGGAGACAAAAAAAAAGAAAAAAGACAACTAAAAGGCAAAACCAAAGAACAAAAAAGTAACCGGTATTGCTTGGTAACTGTCACCGATGACGTATTGCCTCGCTTTCGTTCAGATCTACGCATAATCCCGCCCACTTCGTTTTTTACACCCCAATTTTAAGACGCGCAGCAAACCGGTGCCTCGCAGCGAGCCGGGCGTTAGAGTAATGCGGTCTTTGACGCTAACTTAATCCATTACACACTACATGTCTTTTGGTGTCCGGTCTCCTTTAATCCTAACCCATTTTCTTTGGTTTCTAGACGTTTCGTACCCAAACATGTTCGTACCATACCGTTTCGTAACCACTAGCATACCAGTTCGTAACCAATTAAATAATGTCATACATTACGCCTAACATTAATACGGTTTTTGGAATACACAATTATAATGTTACCCAGGGGCTTTTATTGGTACATTTAGCAAAAAATGTGTTGTAATAAGCACTCAGTTCTTTTTATAAGCATTAAATGAGCAATTATGTGCTGTGCATCACTGAAGCATGCCATTTCGTAACCAAAAAGCATACCTTTTCGTAGCCAAAGAGCAATTCTTTTGTCATAAACCCATTTAATATTTGATTGTATTAACCCGTGTAATAACGGTATGCAAATTTCATGTCATATGCAAATTTAAAAGTTCATAATGACATTTCAGCCTGTCAATAATTGAAGGATTCGGTGCTAAATAGGGAATAAGTCACATCAAGACACAATTTTTAGAGAAATATACCAACATATAAGTTTTTATTAATTTCACATTTACCTTTACCATAAATACAATTGTATGAATGTACTGGGTTTCAATATCTCTATATATAATTATATAATTATGTTAATATTACTATGTTTGTAAATATTATTATGTTTGTACATAAAATGTGTTTTGTCATGTAAAAAGAAAAATGTTATGTGTTTGAAATATATCAACAAATAAGCTGACTTCGCTTGACATGATTCTTCGTGACAATTTCTAATCGCTAATTATTAAAATGCAGTTGGCTTGGATTTTTGTTGTTTTGTTTTTCATTAAATCACATGTACAAATGTGGGTACGAACTGGTATGCCGATGTTCCTCTGGTTACAAACTGGTATGCCTTTGGGTACGAACTGGTATGCTTTTGGGTACGAACCGGTATGGTACGAAACGGTATGGTTACGAAACGACCTGATACCTTTTCTTTTTGGGGGAGGCCCCCATACCCCATGTTGACTGTAGTTGCATTCAGCATAGTGCACGGGACAAGTTATGTCAATACTTTTCTTAACGTGCACGGCGAGTTGCTTCCCTCTATGTAGCATATTTAAAATGACGGGGGACTTTTGATGGTTGTCGTTGGAAAATTTATTTTGTTAATAATGACACAAGTACTTCAGTTGGGATTTAGTGAGTACAGTAGGTTATACATTTTTGGTTTGTGTGTCCATTTGTTGCACTATTTCGGTTGAGAAACATTTCAAACATGGTGTCACGTTATGAATACCAACTACATATAGGCTATGTAACAAGGTTCGTACATAGAAGAACCACACATTCTATGTCCCTTCGGACTACATTCAGCACACACATTGTAAATATTCAATTTCATAGCACCATACCCAAAATATTCCTTTCTGTCAGAAACACTGCTGTAAGAGAGCTATAGATGGACATTTGGAAGGTTATGCGCTCTCATTACAGTCCAAGACTAGGCTATGTAATTTTTTCGCAGTCGCTGCCCACGAAAGAGTAGTCAAAGATTCCCACTCTAAAGTCTAATACCACAACAATCCTATGTTTGACATCAAATACCTTTACCTTGATCATTTTCGAGTTCGTTGGTTAAAAAAAATCCACATATTAATCACTAATAGTAGTAGTAATACACACACTACAGAAAGAAACCTGACAACACTCGCATTCGGCTAACTTCGGTCATCATTCTAAGGTAGTACGTGTCACATGATCGCCCACTCAGTGATTTCGTCTTCCAGGGGCCATCTCATACAAATATACGACATTTGCCCGACAATCATCAAAAAAGAGTTTGTTTTGTTTAATGACACCACTAGAGCACATTGAATAATTAATCATTGGCTAACATTTGGTAATTGGTTCATAGTGTTAGAGAGGAAACCCCACTGCATTTTTCCATTAGTAGCAAGGGATCTTTTATATGCACCATCCCACAGACAGGATAGCAGATACCACAACCTTTGATATGCCAGTTGTGGTGCACTGGGTGGAACGAGAAATGGTGCAATGGGCCCACCGATGGGGATTGATCCAAGACCGACCCCGCATCAAGCGATCGCTGCGGACAATCACCAAAGCGCCAGAGAGTGGTACATACACACACACACAAACACACAAAGAAACAATATTATAATTTATATTCATGTTTTCTCTCTAAGACTAGGACAAAATTATCAAATGTTTGACATCCAGTAGCCAATGATTAATAAATAAATGTGCTCTAGTGGTGTCATTAAACAAAACAAACTTTTTTGGTGATTGTCAGGCACTTGTCTTATCCTATAAGACGGCCCCTGGAAGACGGAATCACTGAGTGAGCAATCATGTGACGTTACGTCACAATATACGTAGGTCAACGACCTTAGAATTCTGCTGTCCGAAGTTTGCCGAAGCTTAGCTGAATGTGGGTGCTGTTGGTTTCTTTCTGTAATGTATGTATTAGTGATTAATATGTGGATTTATTTTAATCAAGAAACTCTAAAATGATCAATGTAAAGGTATTTGACATCAAGCATAGGATTGTTGTGGTATTAAGAGTGGGAATCTTTGAATACTCTGGTGGGCAGTGATTACGAAAAAAGTACGTAGCTTAGCCTCTGTCGTGAGAGCGTCTAACCTTCCAGATGTCCGTCTATGCTCTCTTACAGTCAGAGTACTTGGGCTAAGGCTGCATGCACACTGATAAATAAGTTGTTTAAGGTTTATTATGTTTCATCGACATACCACGTTTATACCATGCGTATTATGAATCTGAACACTTGTCAATGTTTTCCCGTGGAATACGACTTAACAAAGTATTAATAACTTTTTGACCCCCCCCCCCCCCCCCCCCCCCCCACCCATCTCTAAATAAAAAACCCAACCCATACAATTTTAATTTTAAAAATCACTGATCCCATGGCTAGTGGATATAAAAAAAAACCTATAGAAGCCCTGGCAAAAAGGAGCTCAGAGATGTATTTTAGATCATTATAAAATTGAAATATCACGAGCTCAGCCTTGGCTAAATAGAAGATGAGATAATCATACATACATCTGTCTCTTGAAATATTAGCTGCAATTTTGTTGGTAATTTTAAGCAAGTGAATGTTTATTTCACCTGCTATAGGTCTGAAAAATGTACTGCTTTTCACCTTCCACAGGCCGCTATTTCTAGCCCTGCCATGTTATTGTTAGTAATTGATGAAAAAATGTAATGGGTTACCTCTCTAAGACTACATGTATGTGTCAAAATCACCAAATGTTTGACATCCAATAGCCGATGATTAATAAATCAATGCAGTCGTGTCGTTTAAACAAAAAACTTCAATTCTCAATTTTGTTTGAAACAGCAGCTAGATTGAAAGATGTTTTATTTAAATAGGAAGATCAATGCATTATAATTATATATATTAATTAGTAATTAAAATTTTACAGAATTTTTTTAAATATAAAAGCAAGACTATTACTTAGGAGACAATTGTAAATTCTGGGATGTTCTCTAACTTACTAACTTAGTAAACCTTTGGTTGCCCATCGATGCTCCAAACACTTGGTAAATGAACAAATGACACTATAGTAACACAAAGGTGCAGTAACCATCTAAAGATAATAAATTGGCACCCCCTTGCCGGGTGAATATCCACCCCCCCACCCCCAGTTGCTGTTATCTTCTGACACCTATTAGAGATTCGTGATGACTCCTAATGATATTAATTGTTCTGTAAATGTCCATGCATGTCTTTTATTGTATGCACTGTTTCATACTGCATAAATATTGTATTAATTGCTGTTTATATTCAGAATCAGGGACATTTATTGTGCAGTCAGGTATTTATATTATGTATAAATCATAATATCTAACCGATTGTTTTGCCATTGACATCATGGTATTATTCCCAGACTATAAATTCCTAATATATAATCCCAGTTCAGAGCTTTTGTAATTTACAAAGTCAAAATTAATGTGAGATATAGATACTACATTTTCGATGGCGACGACTAAGGCGGCTCCAATGGCAATGGCATCAACTTTTATGTTTGTAACATGACTAGCTCAGTGTTACAGTTTTGCATTTTATGTATCTCCATTTTTCTATAAATCTGACATTCATTAGTGATTGACTAATGTTTGAGACAGTCACCAGCAATCACAGAAGCTTTGGCTATATACATGTAGTGCCCTGTATTTTATATTAACTCAGGTGAATAGTTCCACTTGCCCAGACCAAACATTTACTATCTGGGACCAAGGGCTAGATGGTTTGTCACACCCTGCCTACATACATAAAACAAAACTTGGTTTATAGTTACATAAATTTTATGAATGTTCATCTCAATGTAAATGTAAAAAAATTGTTTTATTACATTTGAATACCCACCAAAGAATAATTACATTAAATTTAATTTAAATCATTTGTCACAGTGTGTTTGATGTACATGTACGTGTATATATAGATGTACATGTTCATGAATATATTTAATAACAGTAACCCACCACAAGCCTCTTCTCTTATTCTCTTATTGCCACTAATAATGTATAATAATGCATTTATAGAGCACACCCAACCCCAACATTCCTGTAATGATTTCTGAAACCTCCCTTATAAATATAATTTATTTCTGTTACAACTGACCTGTCCTAGATGGAGTAGCTGGCAGAAGTCGACACCCGCGCCCATGACAGGCGTGCATTACAACAGCTTGTTCTAAATTTGCATGTAAAACCCTTTGACCATGACAATGACCACGTTAGATCAGGCCTGGTACTTTAAAAGTTTTAGAGTCTGGACTCGAGACTAATAGAGTCTGAGACACTAATGTATTGACAACACCATACAAATTGTATGCGTGTGACGTCATTAGAGATCGAGTCTGGACTCTAAACGTTTTATAAGCACAGGCCCTGATCTTTACAAGTTACTAAAGTTTTCCATTTAATTTTAATATGTAAAATGTGTAGTTACTCCTGAGGATATGTGTATCATAATTATGGAAATTTAACATTTAAAACAGATGTAAAAAAAACTGAGTTTCGTTTGCATGTTGCTAAGCAAGTCTAGTTTCATGTAACCCATCTATCATTCTCAAAAATGAAATACATAATCCACAGATGGTTGACACCAATTGTTGGGTTTTAGCCAGCGACACATGACAAACACAGTCAATAACATGGGCACCATTTGCTCGTCTTTAAGGGGTGGGACGTAGCCCATTGGTAAAGCGCTCGCTTGATGTGCGATCGGTTTGGGATCGATCCTCGTCGGTGGGCTTATTAGGCTATTTCTCGTGCACCACGACTGGTATATCAAAGGCATGGTATGTGCTATCCTGCCTGTAGGATGGTGCACATAAAAGATCCCTTGCTACTATAATAATTGGAAAATGTAGCGGGTTTCCTCTCTAAGACTATATGTCAAATTGACCAAATGTTTAACATCCAATAACTGATGATTAATAAATCAATGTGCTCTAGTGATGTCATTAAGCAAAAGAAACCTTTTTTTACTTGTCTTTAAGGGAAGCAATTACAAGAGTGGTCTCCCTTAGACCACAGACATTGGTGCATACTCCAACACCAATTTTCAGTTCTCGGAGGCCTGTAAAATATTTTCCGTTGGAAGGTCGGACTAATGTGAAAAGAGCATAATATATGGACCAACTACTCAAAGAGGTTTCTCAATGGAAAATTTTAAAACTGGAAAAAAAGGGGGACACCAGAATATTTTTTTAGGCCAAATGGGTCCACACTGCCCTCTTGGGTCTTCATCTGCAGATAGATGTTGTCAGTTTAATATGTGGGATACATGTGTTAGATATTCTATTCACATTCAATAAGCATACTAACTCCTGTTAAGATTATTTATTCATTCATATATTCATGCTACTAATGCTACCTCCAGCATAATGCTTTCTATTAGTGATTTAACTTTTTTTTAAATTTAAACGTTGCACTGTTGCTTATTTTATGCTTCTACTAATGGACTTAACATCTGACTTGTAAGTGAAACATTCGAAAGTTGAACTCTAATAAAACTGAAATTCCCTATAAACCAACAGGGCTCTATTTTAAGGCTTGTTTGAGTTTAGTATTTTTGAAAGCATACAGAATGCCATCTGACATTTGACTACAAATTGCCAAAAAAGATTTTCTTTTGTCTGCTTTTAACTTTGTTTTATTATAAAGTTAACTTTTAACAATAACAGTGTTCAAGGTCATTAAAATTGTTTTGTTTAAATTTGTTTTGTTTTAATTTGTTTAGGTTTTTTTTTTTTTTTTTTTTTTTGCATTAGTATTATTGTTGAGAATAATCTTTTAAATCTTTTTTTTTTCTTTCTTTCTTTAAATTATTAATAAATGAGTGTCTGGTAAAGGAAATACATTTGTAGCAATGTCATACCGTATACGCAAATATGTTCGCGAATAAAATATACCGCGAAAATCGAGAACACGTTGTTAGCACCGCAAATTTAATTACGCGCGAACTTATTTCCGATTTGGTGTATTATTATTTACCTTATAATATATAGTCTTATCTCTACACGCCCAACCCATATCAGAATCAAGCAGTCAGAGGTCCGCAAGGTCACGTGATTCTGTAAACCTGCCTGGTCACGTGGATTTGATCCAAATGATACACATTTGGGTGCAAGTCTGTTGTTACGTAATCTCAGTTGTTGTTTTTTTCTTTGTAACCGTAAATGGAAGTTTGTGAGTATCACCAATAATGAAAAGTTATTTCTTCTGATATTTGCGTTTTTCAGTGTTCTGTATCGCATGTGCGTGTTCCATCGATAACATGACAATAGTCTTATCAGACATACATACAACATTGACGTTTCACTGGCTATCCAGCGATCGGGCCCGGGACAGACATGCTCGAAACTCTAGTGGTATATGAGCATGTAAATAAATATTGGTAATGGTAATGGTCTCGCTGACAGCATAGTGAACATGTCCAAGTATATGCGTGAAATCGTCATTGAAAACAGTTTGGCCGCGGAAATATTTGCGTATACGGTATAAGATTACTTAAGCATTGTAGTGAACAGGATGAGTGAAGGGTTTATTTAATTTGTAGCAATGTCATATAACATTACTGAAGCATTGTAGTGAACAGGATGAGTGAAGGGTTTATTTAATTTGTAGCAATGTCATATAACATTACTGAAGCATTGTAGTGAACAGGATGAGTGAAGGGTTTATTTAATTTGTAGCAATGTCATATAACATTACTGAAGCATTGTAGTGAACAGGATGAGTGAAGGGTTTATTTAATTTGTAGCAATGTCATATAACATTACTGAAGCATTGTGAACAGGATGAGTGAAGAGTTTATTTAACATGTCTTATATAACATTGTGCTTCTGTTAAATTGTGGTGTTATTTTTTATTACTTGTATCATAATCATGGTTATTGTTTACGGTAATATAGATCTGTAACTATTATGAGGATCCTGTCAAATCACACGTGTAACTGATATTTCTCAGTTGAATTATGAAGCATATTTTTCTTAATTTTAAATGCATATTATAATTATATACATGCTCAGGTACATGTATATATTTGAACTATACTGCTAGCGTAATAGGGTAATACAGATATGATATACTTGTAGTAATAAGTTTGATTATTTAAAAAGTCTTCCATGCAGTTAATTGTATAGGAAAAAACAATTTAATTAAATATAGAAAGTGATCTAATCTCTAGTATTAATTTTGAATTGGTAAATACATGTATTAAAATTTAAGTTTAAGGTATTTAAGCATTAAAATTATTACAACAAAGGAAAACCCTGATTTGAAAACGTCATGATAACATTGATATGCAGTATTTGTTAATATAATGAGACATACAGAGACAGAAACCGGTATTGAAGAGGAATGGAGAGATAGAGCAGGTAGCAGACAGAAAAAGAAAGAGATATGACAGACAGACAGACAGACAGACAGAAGTTTGTTTTGTTTAATAACACCACTGGAGCACATTGATTATTTAATCATAAGCTATTGGATGTCAAACATTTGGTAATTCTGACACATAGTCATCAGAGGAAACCCGCTACATTTTTCCTAATGCAGCAAGGGATCTTTTATATGCACCTTCCCACAGACCGGAAAGCACATACCACGGCCTTTGACCAGTTGTGGTACACTGGTTGGGACGAGAAAAAAACCAATCTGCTGAATGGATCCACCGAAGTGGTTTGATCCTGCGACGCAAGCACCTCAAGCGAATTCTCAACCAACTGAGCTAAATCCAGCCCTTACAGACAGGCCGACAGAAAGAAGAAATGTTTTATTTAATGACGCACGCAACACATTGTATTTACGGTTATATGATGTCAGACATATGGTTAAGAACCACACAGATATTGAGAGAGGAAACCTGCTGTCGCCACTTCATGGGCTACTCTTTTCGATCAGTAGCAAGGGATCTTTTATACGCACCATCCCATAGACAGGCAGACAGAGGACGGTATGTTATGTTCAGTAAGTTATAGACATGTATATACATCTAAAGAGTCATGTTTATAACAAGTTATTTGTTTCAGAGATGACGATGGCACTCATCGACTCGGCCAATGACCGGAATCCGGACACTCGCGCAATCATCGCCAACTCGCTGTTCGAGCTCGGGAAACGCAGGTCGTCGCTGGTTCTCAGCTGCTGTTACAGCTTCCTGCAGAAACACTCAAAGGTGACAGTTGGTGATTGTTCTGTAGGTACACGGAAATCCGGTTCTGGGTTTGTGAACTGCAGAAACACTCAAAGGTGACAGTTGGTGATTGTTCTGTAGGTACACGGAAATCCGGTTCTGGGTTTGTGAACTGCAGAAACTCTCAAAGATGACAGTTCTGTAGGTACACGGAAATCCGGTTCTGGGTTTGTGAACTGCAGAAACACTCAAAGGTGACAGTTGGTGATTGTTCTGTAGGTACACGGAAATCCGGTTCTGGGTTTGTGAACTGCAGAAACACTCAAAGGTGACAGTTGGTGATTGTTCTGTAGGTACTCGGAAATCCGGTTCTGGGTTTGTGAACTGCAGAAACTCTCAAAGGTGACAGTTGGTGATTGTTCTGTAGGTAAACAGAAATCCGGTTCTGGGTTTGTGAACTGCAGAAACTCAAAGGTGACAGTTGGTGATTGTTCTGTAGGTACATGGAAATCCGGTTCTGGGTTTGTGAACTGCAGAAACTCTCAAAGGTGACAGTTGGTGATTGTTCTGTAGGTACATGGAAATCCGGTTCTGGGTTTGTGAGACTTGTCAGGGCTGTAGCTCTGGATGAGGAGAAACATTCACTAAATTATCTGCTAAAGTTTAAAAATTGAAAAAATGCAGTTACTTTCAAATAAAATATCAATGATTACATGAAATTAAAACAAAATTTGCCAATTGTTTTTAAAATTGGCAATTGGGGAACATGCTGAATGCCAGACCTCGCCCTGCTTGTAGCATGTGCTTGAGGTGTGATTAATCAAGTTATATATGGGACTCGGGTGGATATAGGATTTTTCTGGTATGGGGGTGCAGTGTTTAAAAATTGCATCTATAGTATTCATGGATGGGATACAGCATTTAGAAAAGGGCAGTTCCAGTATTTGAGGGGGGGGGGGGGGTTGATTATATATAAGAACATTATAATGTTGTTTATTAAATATTGTTTCTGCATGGTCAGTTGTAAGGGTAATCAAATCACCTGACTGATTTGACAATGTAATTTATATTCATTAAACTTGAGACATATCCATAAATTCAAACAAGAGAATTTCAGTTAATTTGTTATACAATTACCTCATAACACTGTTATACAGTTACCTCATAACACTATCATACAGTTACCTCATAACACTGTTATACAATTACCTCATAACACTACTGAAACCTGTTAGAAAAATGGTTAAACTGTGATTTATCAAAATCAGAAAAAATATTTGCTAAAATAAAAGGAAAAATTATTTTCGCCATCAACAGCATTAATTTGTTTTCAATATAACAAAACCCTACCATTTATAATGCAGTTGCCTTTGGTGCCATCATTAACTTCTAGCCATGTTATTGTTTGAGTACAGACCATAACATTTTATTATTTTATTGTTAATATTACATTACATGTTCCTCTATTTACAGGCTAAAGAATTCTGCAATCTTGTTATTACTATTAATGACATGCTCCTGTATTTACAGTTATCGACAGATCACCGGGTTGTGATCTTGAATTCAGTCGAGCGAATCGTGAAGGAAGTTCTCGACACGTTGGACCCGGGACTGGCTACAGAGCTTATTCAGCAGGCAGCCAAGGAACTTACACAGTCGAAGGTAGGGATTACACGGTGCACAGGAAACACAGGTAAAGTTTTATTGCTTATGGTTTTACTATTAAGTTTACATAAAAACTGGCAGGAAGCAAAAAAAAACAACAAAAAAAACCTAAACATTTTTGACACCAAGCAGCAGTCCCACCATAGAAAACGCTTGCAAAATTGATCTGCGATGGCATTTTAATCATTATCGAGCATTTATATACAAAATTTAATGCAAAATATAAAACACATTAAATTTTGTTATTACAATTTTAATAAATAAACAAATTCTCCTATTTACCTTTTTTTTTTTACATAATAAAATAAAACATTTTCTACATGAAATGACCAATTAATGCTAAACAATTTCCAGACCACAGTGCTAAGCAACATTTTGTTAACACAGTGACACCTGTTGCCTCTAAATATGTACCACAAATGATATCTGATTTTAACAATACAGTAACTGTAAACCAGATAATATTGTGACTTGTTTTTTTTCTTCACACGTACATGTATGTACCTTAGCACATGTGGGGCAGGACGTAGCCCAGTGGTACAGCGCTCGCTTGATACGCGGTCAGTCTGGAATTGATCCCCATCGATGGGCCCATTGGGCTAGTTCTCACTCCAGCCAGTGCACCACGACTGGTATATTAAAGGCCGTGGTATGTGCTGTCCTGTATATGGAATGGTGCATATAAAAGTTCCCTTGCTGCTAATTGAAAAGAGTAGCCCATGAAGTGGCGACAGCAGGTTTCCTCTCTCAATATCTGTGTGGTCCTTAACCATATGTCCGACGCCATATAACCAGGGGTGCAGAAATCGAAAATAATTCACCAGCCTGCCGGACCAGAACTAACTAAAATTTACTAGCCCGCCAGAATTTCTACTAGTCCGCCAGTCTTTAGAATAATATATTATTAATACTATTATAATATATATAGTGTCTTTAGTGACATAACATTATTAAGAACACCTGTTAAATGATCAACATCACGTGGCAAACAAAATAAAAAAAGATAGATCGCCCATCAGACTAGTGACAAAACATTATTAAGAACACCTGTTAAATGATCAACATCACGTGGCAAACAAAATAAAAAAAGATAGATCGCCCATCAGACTAGTGACAAAACATTATTAAGAACACCTGTTAAATGATCAACATCACGTGGCAAACAAAATAAAAAAAGATAGATCGCCCATCAGACTAGTGACAAAACATTATTAAGAACACCTGTTAAATGATCAACATCACGTGGCAAACAAAATAAAAAAAGATAGATCGCCCATCAGACTAGTGACAAAACATTATTAAGAACACCTGTTAAATGATCAACATCACGTGGCAAACAAAATAAAAAAAGATAGATCGCCCATCAGACTAGTGACAAAACATTATTAAGAACACCTGTTAAATGATCAACATCACGTGGCAAACAAAATAAAAAAAGATAGATCGCCCATCAGACTAGTGGTTGCATTTTTTAACTCATCTGTCAGAATGTTTATTCGCATTTGGCGAGCAGGCGAATACTTTCTGCAGCCCTGCATATAACCATAAATGAAATGTGTTAAGTGCATCATTAAATGAAAGATTTCCTTCGTTAGCACATGTTCACAAGGGGTAAATTTTACAAACAACCATTGGCAACTGCAGTACATACAAGTATCTGCAATAAAAAAAAATGTGTACTATAAATTTTGCTACTTGCAGTTGGGTGAAAATGATATGAAATTTTCCCCCAGTGGTGAATTGTTTTAAAGCTGGGAAAAGACATAGCTCTGTGATAGACTCTGGGATGTTTTGAGTTGAAGGTGCAAGGCTGTTCCCCCCTATCTCAACCAGTGCTCCATTAATGCACATCAAAGGCTATGGAATGTATATACTGTAACAGTTATATCTGTGGGAACGTCTCTTGCTAGAAGTAACCTATGTGGTGAAACCATGTTTCCTCTGTCTCTCTAGAGGGCGGGATGTAGCTCAGTGGTACAGTTCTCGTCTGATACGTGATCGATCTAGGATCGATTCTCGTTGGTGGGCCCATTGGGCTATTTCTCATTCCAGCCAGTGCTCCACAACTGGTATAACAAAGGCCGTGGTATGTGCTATCATGTCTGTGGGATGATGCATATAAAAGATCCCTTACTGCTCATCGAAAAGAGTAGCCCATGAAGTGGCGACAGCAGGTTTCCTCTTTCAATATCTGTGTGATCCTTAACCATATTTCCGATGCCATATAACCGTAAATAAAATGTGTTGAGTGCATTGTTAAATCAAGTATTTCCTTCCTTCCTTCCTCTGTCACTAAACCAAGTGTTTACCAAATAGTCATAATTTAAAATGTACAGGGGTGTCATTATGTGATACCCAAGGTAAATTTCTGTTTTCCAGGAAGTTGAACCGGACTGGCAGACGGCAGCCAGTGGAGTGCTGGTTGCCTTGGGAGCCAAGTACTGTGATGAGGTGATGGGAGAACTGCTGGAGCGATTCCAGCCCGGCACCATCCCACATTTCTTTGTCGTGCAGACTCTGGGAAACCTCGCAGCAGCCAATGGTTACTGGATTTTCAATATTATTATTCAGATGTTGTGATTGTTAGTCCCCTACCGGTCCAACTGTAGAAGCCTGTGGAGTACATCTCATCCTTCTGTCTGTCTGTCTGTCTGTCTGTCTGTATGTCTGTCTGTCTGTCTGTCTGTCTGTCTGTATGTATGTCCGTCCCATATAAAGTTTTCTGGATGTTTTTATAGTCCCCTACCGGTCCAACCAGAGGGGCTTATAGGTTTCATATTCATCCTTTTGTCTGTCTTTCTGTCTGTCTGTATGTATGTATGTATGTATGTATGTATGTATGTATGTATGTATGTATGTATGTATGTATGTATGTATGTCTGTCTGTCTGTCTGTCTGTCTGTATGTCCGTCCCATATAAAGTTTTCTGGATGTTTTTATAGTCCCCTACCGGTCCAACCAGAGGGGCTTATAGGTTTCATATTCATCCTTTTGTCTGTCTTTCTGTCGGTCTGTCTGTCTGTCCCACACACAGATTTCTGGATTTGTTTTTCAAAATGCCTTGTGATATTGAGATGACATTTTGTGTGAAGCTTTGTCATGTATTGTTACAGATCAAGTTTGACTTTCATGGCAAGTTACCCATTTATGACAAGAATTATGGCCCTCGAACTTAGGAGATATGACAATGTGTTGAGCCTGGTAGGGGACATATGTACTGCTTTAGCAGTACTCTCAGAATGCCTGTTTATTAATAAATTATACTTTTAAATACAGCAAGAAACAATATGCTTTAGAGTGTCCACTGATAGTACTAGCTGTTATTGCATGATTACCACACGTTTTAATTTAATTGTTTTTAGATGATAAAAATTAAATGAATTTAAATAAAGAAAAATGAATTTAAATAAAGAAAAATTAATCTGTCATTCCGGTGAATGCTAAATTAAATTAAATTTTTTATTATTTATTAGTATTGAATTGTTTTATTACCAGAGATAAAATTCTGTTTTCAGTGTATTACCAGAGATAAAATGTAAACCAAATTTTGTTTTCAGTGTATGGTATGGTTCCTCACCTGACTGCTATCCTTGGAACAATGCTGCCCATGTTAGGGATGGTCAAATACGACAACATGCGATGGGTCTTTTCTACAGGTTATTGTCTTAGAAATAATCATCTGATTACATATTAACTTTTTTACATGTCTACCATATAATAGTGGTATAATGAATCAAGGTTCAAAAACCTTGTTTTGGAGTGGGATGCAAATGGATAGATGCAAATGCTGGAAATTAAGAAGCATTTCTAGAAATTAGTCTCAAAATTAGATTGTGTTGCATAACTGTGGAAGACAAACTTGGATAAAAACATTAAATATTTTTATAACATTAAACTTCTTGTAACATAACTTCTGAAATGAAGAATTCTCAATATATTTAAATACTGTTGAAGTCGAGATGAAACAACTGTTTGTGAAGTTGATTTTCAGAAAGACTATTATGCATTTTGAGTGGTATTTGCTGCCTGCCTCCTGTCAGTTTGAGTTTTGTGATATACTCTGTCCCTTCATCAAGACTAAAACATGAAAACTAACACTAAATCATTTTAATCTAGTTTAGTTTAATAGAACTTGGTGAAAACTTGGTGAAAACAAATTGTGAGGTAAATCTTCCAAACTATGAAAGTAAGTTTAAAGGAACTTATGGTTGTTAATGTAACAAAACATTTCACGTTTTCCCTGGGAATTGAAATAAATGTAAGATGTGTTTAATTGTAGCTCTTGCTAAATTCAGTGAGGCTATATTGGAGTATGCAGCCAACCTTGACAAAGCGCCCGACCCAACTATCACCAAGAATCGCTTCTCATCAGAGATATATGCAGCCTATGACGTCTTGTTCAACATATGGCTGCAGTCGAAAGAGGCAAAGGTAGAAAAATTTGTTTATTTTTATGATTTTGTTTTATCAATATTACCCTCCAGAGAGTCATGTGGTAATGTTACGGTTGGGAAGCCTTAATTTAAGCTACAAACATTTTGTCAGTGATTTGGTTTTTACATCAGGGAAATTTTGTGTCAATATTTTGATTAATGACAGTGCTAATTTTTAATCAACTTGAAAAACATTTCCATTGTATGTACCTTAAGTTTCTGATTTGCGTAAAATTAATATTGAGTTACTGCAAGCACTGTTTGCTAAAATTAATAACTTAATGAGAAAGAAGTTGTAAATAATAAATAATTTAATGGTAAAAAACCCTGTAATTCACTAATTGGCAAAAATATTTCATACTGTCTAATAACCAAGGTTAGTTCCATTAGGTATTGCAATACATATCAGATCATAATCCACATATCGTGATACATAGCATATTGTGAGTTACCCGTATCGTCAAACCTCCAGTGTAAACCTAGGTTGTATGATTTTGTTTTTTCTGTAAGTTTTGATTGATTTGTTTCAGCTTCGGCTTGCTATAATCGAAGCAGTTGGTCACATGACGCACGTCATGGACAAGGAACGCCTCGAAGAACAGCTACCCAAGATGATACAGGGAATTCTGGGGTTGTACAAGAGGCACCCCGAACCCTATCATATCACACAGGTATGTCGTCAGTTTAGCTGAATCATGTTTTGGTTTAATGTTTTATGTAATCATAGATCTTGTCATCTAATGTAAATTAGGAAATGTTAGCACATTTTTTGAGACCACACAAGACGCTAATATTTCATGATGCTAAATTTAAAAAGACGTATAGCAGTCTGTTAAAAAAACCGTATGTACGATTGTTTTTAGGTTTTTTTTGTGATTATCTAAATACAACACTGGTTACATGCTTTTGATTGAACCAAAAGTATTAGAAACAACAAAAATTACTAAATTTAAATTGTTCGTATCCTGCATAACGTTAAAATTGGTCAACACATTATTTCAGCTGATCATATAACTTGAGAATCTTCTTTTTGTTACCTTATTTTCCCATGTATTATGCACACCTTTTTCCAGAAAATATAGGTTAAAAATGGGGGTGCACACTATACATAGCAATAGAAAAACTATCTTTTAAAAATGTCCAGCGATCACCCATAAATAATCGCTGATCCGTAATTTACAGTACTTTACAGGTTATTGACAGTGTTCATTACAACGAAACCCAAAACCTTGCTTTTCACTTGTGATGGTTGTAATAAATGCAAAATAAATCTACAAAAGTATCCATACCTCGCCAAAAAGTGCACAAAAATGACAAAACTGGTCCGTAAATATTTTTAATTTCCATGAGATTTAATTCGGCTAAACCGGAAATATACCACACTATTATAAATTTAGAAATCTCGCGCATTCACGTTAGCCACGAGAACCAAATGTAATATACTACATTTTTATTTTCATTTATTTATTATTAGTCATTTACAGTGTATGGGTATATAATTTATTTATTTTTTATGCACGTGAGAGTCTGTGACATGTAAGTAAGCAAGTACTAGCCTATGTTTAATGTGACATGTAGGTCTATGTACTCGAGTTTTTTTTCTTGAATATACCGCTGCTTTCGCTTTTCGTTAATTTTGGTGACAGGGGGAAAACTACATCTTGCATTCACTGTCGATTTTGTTGTTTAAAAAAACGGTGCGCATTATTGTGGTTCATGGGTTTTTTCTTGAAATAAACATTCAAAGTGGGGGGTGCGCATTATACACCGGTGTGCATAATACATGGGAAAATGCGGTACTTTCTCATGTGACAACATCACTAAAGTTTTATGTCGCTAATATCTTATTTATTTGAATTTCGCTAATTTATGATTTACAGTATGTCAGCAAATTGGAAAACACAGGGTTCTAATTTCAACTATTTTTTTTTTTTTTTTTAATAAATAATAATTTTAATAAATTTAGTGTTTAGTAAGAATAACAATTTACAGATGTCAGCAGCTGACAATGTTATTGGTTAACCGAGTAACAAGAATAGATTTCCGAACTGTTAGTAGTTGTAACATAGATTACGTAAATTATCAAAAGGTTTATTGTCATGTTTGACTTAAGAATGATTTAACATGTAATGAATTCTGTATACAAATATGTATGTGAGGAAAATTGACTTTCTGGTGTCATTACAAAATGTTTTACTGGACTTAAGTTGTGATGTTTAGTTAAGGAATTTGCTGACTTAGGAATGATTTAACATCTGATGAATTCTGTACACAAATATACTTTTCAAAAGAAGAAACGCAAAACCACATTGTCGTAACATTTGGAGAATTGATTTAATTATTGAATGGTGAGTCCGATAATTACCAAATGTTGCAGGATTGTTCACAATTCACTCTAGTCCATTGTGAGTAAGTGATAGGACACACCACCAAGGTCAAGGTCATCTGGAGTCAATACCGGGTGTGGCCTCCACGTGTGTTGACAACTGCCTGGCACCGCCTGCCCATTGAAGCAACCAGAGTACGGATGTCGTCCCGGGGGATGGTGGCCCACTCGGCCTGCAAGGCTGCTGCCAGCTCGGGCAGGGTCTGGGGCTGTGGTTGTCGCTGTCGTTCCAACTCGTCCCATAGATGCTCAATTGGGTTCAAATCCGGCGATATCGATGGCCAAGGAAGGACATTAATGTTGTTGTTCTGTAGGAAAGCCGTTGTGAGACGTGCTGTGTGAGGCCTGGCGTTGTCATGTTGGAACACTGCGTTGGCGTTGGCCATAACTGGAACGATGTGTGGCCGGAGGATCTGGTCAATGTAGCCCTGTGCATTCAGGTTGCCCTGCACGTGGACCAGGTCAGTTCTGCCAGTGTGTGAGATGGCTGCCCACACCATGACACTACCCCCGCCGAATCTGTCCACTTCCTGCACGCAGTTTGCCGCATAACGTTCACCACGACGCCTATACACGCGACATCTTCCATCATGACGTCGGAGCAGAAATCGGGACTCGTCACTGAACCACACCTGTCTCCATCGCAGTTGAGGCCATTGTCGATGAATCTGGCACCACTGCAGTTGGAGTCGACGGTGTTGTGGTGTTAAGATGACACCTCGAACTGGACGTCTGGCACGAATTCCTACCTCACGTAGGCGGTTCCGTACGGTCTGGTCGGATATCCTGCGCAAACCTGGTATTGCTGTGGCTGTGGAGGTGGCAGTAGTCAATCGTTCCCGAAGGTGGCGTACCCGGATGTAGCGGTCCTGCCCGGGGGTAGTGACCCGTGGTCGACCGGATCTAGGGAGGTCACGTGTTGATCCATGTTGCTGGTAACGGTCCCACAGTCTGGAGATGGTGCTTGGGGACACATGGAATGCCCTGGCAACGGCCGTTCTGGATTCGTCTGCGTCTAGTCGGCCGATGGCATTGTTTCTCTGCGGTTCACTGAGACGTGGCATGTCCTGGATTGTCAACTGTCGGCCAGATACAGAGGCCAGGCAAGCGAACACCCTGCACTTTTATACTGTCGGTGTTCATGTTGCACGTGCAGACAACGCACGTGCAGTGGTGACATGGTTTGCACGTGGCTGCGTTTTTGCGAATATTCACATTTTGGAACTTTATTGTACAGTAGCTACGTTTTATCGAATGTAACCGTGGGAATGTGTTTGGGACATGCAATGACCTTATATTCACAAAGCATGAACCGGTAGGAAACATAAAATCGGAGTTATAACCCATTTGTACCCTTTTGCGTTTCTTTTTTTGAAGAGTATATGTATGCTAGGAAAATTGTCTTTCTGGTGTCATTACAAAACAATAACTGTTCTTTACTAAGTTGTGACATAATTTGATTTTGAAACTGACTCTTTATCTGGTTTGTTTCAGGGTCTGTGTATGATACTGGAGGCGGTGTGTACAGAGGAAAGTGTTATCCTAGACCCACACCTCGACAATGTGCTCAACGTCTTGTTTTCACAGGTAATCCATGTCTGTAGCACAAAGTTAATTAAAGTTAATTAAACATTACATGCTACTTATCAGAAGGCATAGTGCCAAATTAAAAGAGTGATATTTGTGGCATTAATGGTACCTAGGACAGAGAGAGGAGGAAGAGAGGGACAAATGCATGTAGACATAAAGATCTTTAGCAGACATGAAATGCCGTGCCACCGTGCCTGTGTTGTATTCATTTTATTTCAACTTATTTTCGTGCTTATATCCAATTAAGATTCAAGCATGCTGTCCTGGACACACACCTCAGCCATCTGGACTGTCTGTCCAAGACAGTGGGTTAGTGATTAGTGACAGAGAAGAGGGTGTAGTGATCTTACACCTATCCATTGAGTCATTAAACTTGCTCTGGGTGGGAGCTGGTACTGGGCTGCGAACCCTGTACCTACCAACTTTGTGTCCGATGGCTTAACCAAGACACCACCGAGGCCAGTAGAGCTAATAAAACATCACATGCTACTTAACAGAAGGCACAGGGCCAAATTAAGAGATTCAGTATGATATTTGTGGCATTAATGGTAGGAGAGAGAGAGAGAGAGAGAGGAAGAGAGGGACAGTTTATAGACATAAAGATCTTTATAGCAGACACGAAGTATCATTGTGCCTGTGGCGTGATTTTGTTTTTGAGTGTTTTAGATACACAGTAAAGTACTCTTATAATGAACTGGAAGAGACCATGATAGTTAGTTCATTATAGCAGTAGTTTGTTGTACACATAAGTTGGTTATTAATGTATAGGGAGATAAAATAGGACTTTACGATCAGTTCAATCTCTGCAGTAGTTGTATTTTATTGTATTATCAATATTAGTAATATTAGTACCTATACTGACATACAAAATTTAATATAATCATTAAAAATTTGACCCATGCTTAAATCTACAGAAAGTTCAAGCAAGTCTGTCTTGGGCACATGCTCTTGTTTAAAGAAGGGCACATATTTATAGAAGTTCCCTTGAAAGAGAAATTTAATTAAACTTTTTGCTTGTAGAGATATGCTTTATTATTCCCTTACCAGTCCAACTGGAGGGGGATACAGGTTTCATCTCCATTGTGTCTGTCTGTCTGTCTGTTTGGGTCGGGATTTAGCTCAGTCGGTTGAGTGCTCGCTTGAGGTGTTTGCATCGCAGGATCGAACCACCTCAGTGGATCTGTTCAACTGATTGGGTTTTTTCTTGTTCCAACCAGTGCACCATAACTGGTCAAAGGTCGTGATATGTGCTTTCCTCTCTGGGAAAATGCATATAAAAGATCCCTTGCTGCATTAAGAAAATGTAGCAGGTTTCCTCTATTGACTACGAGTCAGAATTACCAAATGTTTGATCTTAGGAGATACAAAATTTTGTTTTCTGGACTTGTTTTTCGGACATCTCAAGATAGTACTGTGTTTAGCTTTGCGACATATACTCATAAAGAGATAAGAAAATGTTTTGGGCCCAGCAGGGGACATGTATTGCTTTAGCAGTGCATTCAGAATGCTCGTTATTCTTTTGATTAATCTCGTTCAAGCCAGTGCACAACGACTGGCATATCAAAGGCCCTGGTATGTACTACCCTGTCTGTGGGATTGTGCATATAAAAGATCCCTTGCTGCTAATCGAAAAGAGTAGCCCATGAAGTTGCGACAGTGGATTTCCTTTCTTAAGATATGTGTGGTCCTTACAATATGTCCTACACCATAAAACTAAATAAAATGTGTTGAGTGCGTCGTTAAAGAAAACATTTCTTTCCTTCATTCTTGTGATTAATGTTAGCAAAAATGTTCATTTTGCAGACCTTCCATCCTATTGATTATAACAACCCACTCAGCATTAAAAACCGAAATGAAGTCCTCCGAAGTTTTGCTATAATAGGTAAATCACATTTAATTTTTGTGTTTTAGCATATTATCACATGTCTACTTACTTCTTTTTATACATTATATTAACCTGATCTTTTACCTATAGTCTGTCCCATCATTCCATAAAACTGGGTTTTTTTGTAGATAATTTCAGTTTGGTTTGACATAAGAAAAAAAAGTAAAAATGTTTTGGAAATAACAAAAAAAAACCTATTTTTGTGTGCAACTTTCAAATCAGTCAGCTTAGAAATAAATAGTTTGTAGTAAATTCCATAGCATGAAAAAAGGCGGTTTCTGTGGGACGGACTGTAAGTGCATCTTATCCCTAACCCATACTCTAATCTTCCAGTTTATGATGGGTATTGGTTCCGTTCATGTGATTACTGCCTTCTTCTCCCTTCACTCAGATTATGGTCTGACGGGCAGGAATGTAGCTCAGTGGTAAATCACTCTCTTGATGCACGGTCGGTTTAGGATCGATCCCTGCCGGTGGGCTCATTGGGCTGTTTCTCGTTCTAGCCAGTGCACCACGACTGGTATGACAAAGGCCGTGGTAAGTGCTATCCAGTCTATGGGATGGTGCATATAAAAGATCTGCTAATTGAAAAGAGTAGCCCATAAAGTGGCGACAGCGGGTTTCCTACCTCAATATCTGTGTGGTCCTTAACCATATGTCTGATGCCATATAACTGTAAATAAAATGTGTTGAGTGCATCGTTAAATAAAACATTTTTTTCATTTCTTCTTTTCCCTTCACTCTTATGGTCTGAATGCAATTTGTTTGTTGTGCCATAATTAATATATCAGTTTCAGCGTTTTACATTTTAACATATTCAGACAAACCTAGACTTATTTTTATTTTAATTACTTCAGCTAGTTATTAATTTGATTAAGTTTTGTTTGTTTGTTTATTTTCATCAATTAATTTATTTTAATTATTGTCTGTTTATTAATTGTGTTTTGTATGTAACATTAGACAGTTGTTGTGAAATTCCATGTGTGATCTCATAATGAAGAAGCCTTGATCCTTCATCATTGGGAATTAGTGTAGCACTTTGCTCTCACCTACCGATTGACGCCAACTCAACTGTCAAGTCAGAAGTTGTCTGAAAATGTGCACCAGCACACATTAACTGACATGACAGTGCTGTCGACTTTATGCAAGCTCTAATTGAGGCAAAACAGCAATTTATTTTAAACACGATCATGGCATCTTTGCCCAGTGCACATCTA
The DNA here is from genome assembly GCF_016097555.1 of Gigantopelta aegis. Taxonomy (NCBI): domain Eukaryota; kingdom Metazoa; phylum Mollusca; class Gastropoda; order Neomphalida; family Peltospiridae; genus Gigantopelta; species Gigantopelta aegis. Next base: position 56,223,318 of record NC_054712.1, on the reverse strand, counting down.
CTGAAGTTTATTTTGTTTAACGACACTACTAGAGCACATTGATTTTTTAATCATTGGCTATTGGATGTCAAACGTTTGGTAATTTTGACATATTGTCTTGGAGACGAAACCCTTCTACATTTTTCCATTAGTAGCAAGGAATCTTTTACATACATCATCCCACTGACAGGATAGCACATACCACAGCCTTTGGTATACCAGTCATGGTGCACTGGCTGGAACGAGAAATAGCCTGATGGGCCCACCGATGGGGATCGATCCCAAACTAACCGCACATCAAGTGAGTGCTTTACCACTGGGCTACGTCCTGCCCCATTTACTGACTACTCATTTCAATTCAAACCAAACACTGATTTTCATACTTTGAAGACCCAATAGAAATCTTTTATTTTTACTCTGATGATGATTAATTTGCTCTTCGCTGTGTTCAATTCAAACCAAACACTGATTTTCATACTTTGAAGACCCAATAGAAATCTTTTATTTTTACTGTGATGATGATTAATTTGGTCTTCGCTGTGTTCAATTCTTCTTGCAGCTCGGTCATTTTCTGGTAAGCTAGTCGGCATTCTTCTACACAAACTGGAGACAGGGAACGAGAAGACAAAAATAGGAATTCTTCAGATCTTCAGACACATCATCAATGCTGCTGGTAGGTCAACAGTATAAATAAAATAAAATAATAGTTTTAACGACACCACTAGAGCACATTGATTTATTAATTATCGCCTCTTGGATGTCAAACATTTGGTAATTCAGACCCGTAGTCTTCAGAGGAAACCTGCTATATTTTTCCATTAGCAGCAAGGTATCTTTTATATGCACTTTCCTAGAGACAGGACAGCACATACCACAGCCTTTGATATACCAGTTGTGGAGCTCTGGTTGGGATGAGAGAAAAAAAACAATGAGAAAGTGGGTCCACAGATGGGTTTTGATCCTCCCAACTCGAGCACCTCAGTTGAACACTGTACTGACTGAGCTAGATTCAGCCGCGTCACCAATATAAACCACTGCACCAATATAAACCACTGCACCACTATAAACCACTGCACCACTATAAACCACTGCACCAATATAAACCACTGCACCACTATAAACCACTGCACCACTATAAACCACTGCACCAATATAAACCACTGCACCAATATAAACCACTGCACCAATATAAACCACTGCAAATTCTATTTTCTCAACATATCTTCTATTCCTCGGGGTTCTAAAATACATGAATGCGACTGTTTCCAGATTTCTGGATGTCCAAAAACAGGATTTTTCTTTCAGCACCACCCCACCCCACCCTGAAATGCAGTTCATTGTAATGTTGGTTTGTCTGAAAAGCCTTTTTGAATATGCAAAAAAAGGACTAATAATGAAATGCATTTCAAATTGATAATTTCTTGTTGATATGTGTCAGTAATTCAACTCTTTATTATCTCTAGAGTCATCTATGGAGGACAAGAAAGAGGTCATAGTGTCTGGTTTGAAGATGCTTTGTTCAGAAAATAACAATAAGGTAGGACACATCAAACATATAATATATTAAAAGAATCGTTCATACATGTGCCGTGTATTAGCCGACTTTTAAAGTCTACAAATACTTTCCAAAAGAAGAGAGTCGGCTTATACACAGAGGCAACAAATTGGAGCATAAAATTCCGATCGAAAATACTCCTGACTGTGATTTATAAATTTTGATCAGACCCTTAGCCTTTCACAGATTATGTAACAATAATTTGTGCACAGTATAAATAAAACACCCCATCTTGCAATATTATGCAGTTTTTTGTTCTTGAATGCATTATAAGTTTGATGAATAATAATAAAAAATTACTTGTTTTATTGTCATTTCAAAGGTAAAAACGTATTCTTTCCAACTGTCCGCCATCTTTGTTTGACCTGTGCTGGGACCAGTCTTTCATATAGCAAATTTAAGATACAAAATGGTGTTTTTTCTTCTAACAAGTATTATATTTCTAATATTATTGTTTTGTTGGGAGGGTGCATTAAACTGTAAAGTAATGCCATAAATAAATTAAGCTCATTATTAATATTACCGACTGAAAAAACATAACATGAATTTCAGGACGATAATTACTCCCACTATTGTCACATGACCATACCACACACACAGAAACAAAAGATCATGCGGTCCGTTTCTGTGTGTGGTGGGGGATTAAACATGCCTCAATGATTTTACTTTTTGCTGTCCAGTGAATAAATTAGTTACTTGTGTGCAGTGATATGTTGTTACAGCTTGAATTATTTATTTTTCTGTTATGCTTTATCAGTTCTAAATAATTTTTCACGGCATGGTAGATGTTAGCATTGCCACATTGATTGCGATCGCGATTACTGTGTTTGTAATAATTAAAGGGAAAACAAATATAATGAACAAGAAAAGCACAAGTCTATTTGTTGACAGTATTATTGAAATCGATACAACATACAGCTGGACAAAAGATGACTTCGGCTTATACATAAGGCCGTTGATTTTGTACTAGATATTTAGGGTCAAACTAAGAGGTCAGCTTATCCAAGGAGTCGGCTAATACACAGCAGTATACGGTATGTGTCCATGTGGGACAGGGCTATTCCATCTGAGGGTACATAATTTGTTGTCATATTATGTACCCGAGGGTGGAATAGCCCTGTTCCACATGGATACATAATGGAGGATTATTTTCCTCCCATCCAGTATACGAATAACAAGCATTTTGGGAAAACGTGAAGAGCCTACATTTTTTCATTTTTTATCTTACAATAAAATAATCATAACCATTGAAAAGATCGTACCCAAGAATGGTTTATACTAAAAGTATAAACCGAAAATGATAGTATAATTTCATTATGACAGCAGGTTTCCTTGTTTTTATGAAATATAAAAAGCATTTCTTGTGTTATTGTGCCGTTTTGAAGTCTTCATGATTGCTGTTTTGCTTTGAGTTTTATTTGTTTAAATACCAACAAACACCATCTTTGCGAAAAGTAATAAATCAGTAGAATTTGTTAAAAGAGTATGTAAACAAGTATATTTAAAAATTGTTACAGGTCAAGAAAATGTTTGCTCAACTGTGTATCGCCATGGCTCACCATGGTTACCTGGAGCTAGAAGGGGGACAACTCATGGTGGAGTTTATTGTCAGACAGTGCACTCTGCCCGATGACCAGCCGGTTGGTATTGATTGTCAAGTGTTTTCAATTTGTCAACAAGATTATTATCTTTTACAACAGACGCTGGTTTTCATGTTGTATTAACAGTGTAAATTATTTGTGGTTTTCATTCATAGTAACATTTAGTTTTAATTGATTGTCTTCTGTTTTTCCCCCCATCTTTTTCTTCTTTTTTTAACACCACATTTGGTAATTTTGAAATATAGTTTTAGAGAAGAAATCCACTATATTTTTTCATTAGGGAAAAGGGGATCTATTATATGCACCATCCCATAGACAGGTTAGCACATACAACGACCTTTGATATACCAGTCATGGTGCATTGGCTGGAACAAGAAATAGCCCAATGGGCACACTGACAGGGATCGATCCCAGACCGACCACACATCAAGCGAGCACTTTACCACGGAGCCTCTTTGATTATACATGTATGTCTTATGACTTGTATTATTGCATTGTTGTTAGAGAGAGAGACTGAGGGAGACAAAGAGGGAGGGAGGAGAGGGACAGACAGGTAGATACAGACAAACATATTTATAGATACAGATACTGTAGATCCTGAAATTAACGTCTCCCTAAATTAATGCAGACTGAAATGGGACATGAAATTAATGCGAGTGACCTCCCTTTGAAATATTACTTTTCTAACAACACATGTCTGTGTACTTTTCTGTTAAATCCAAGTTACAGGTATCTTCAATGAGATCAACTCACTAACATGTCTGTGTACACATCAATTAACCTGTTTATAGTCACTAGTATTTTTGGTGAGATCAACTCATAGCATATTTTTGCAATAATTTATATAGTTACCTAAATCTGGCTAAACATTAGCATACATGAACCATTACAACTTTATCTTCCTTATCTGTGAACAGCGATTTCAAAGACATAATGAAAGAACAATTCACAAAGTGGTATACAGACAAAATTACAGCGAACTTGAACAGTAAAACCAAAGAAATGGTCGACCTTAAGATTAGCGTGCTAAAACCCATTTATGCATGGTGAATCATGTCACATGTGGCTGGTATCTTGCTGGACTATAGGGCAATTAGTTTGTCTCGCCTATGATGAATTGTTTTCGAGTTGTGTTTTATAAATATATTAGAATTTTAATCTTTGTTTTGGTGGGGGTTTTTTGTAACAGAAAAATCAACCTCCACAGGGGATTTGAACCTAGGACTCTCATACGATAGTCCAGCGCTCTACCAACTGAGCTAATAGGGAAATTCCCACTAGCTGCTGCCAGTAGAAGCACTTTATACCAACACTACTACATACTCCCCCCTCAAGTGAAGCTACGTCCCGGAGCTGTGGGCCACGGGCAGTTGAACTGTTATGGGTCCTGGGTCCTGACTGGGTTATAATTGTATTCTTGTATTAAGAACACACCCAGTCCCTACGTCAGCTCCAAATGTAACAGAAAAATCAACTTCCATTGAGGGGATTTGAACCCCGGACTCTCAATACGATAGTCCAGCGCTCTACCAACTGAGCTAATAGGGAAATTCCCACTAGCTGCTGCCAGTAGGAGCACTTTATACCAACACTACTACATTTTAATAATGTCAGACAGACGAAACATAGAAATAAATGCATCATATTATTAATGCGAATAACATGAACTCGCATTTTTAGCATTAATATTATGATCGCATTCATTTCAAGATTACAGTACTCAGAAACTGACAGGCATACATACTCACAGACAACAAAGATGGATATACGTGTAAAGAGACAGACATACGTACGAAGACACATTGACAAATGCATAGAGATAGATTTTCTTAACAAGAAAAGTTTGCTTTAATTAACCTGAATAAGTGCTTTCTGTGTAAAACCTTCCATGATTGTTTTGTCTTACTTGGCAGGGCAAGAGGTCGGCCGATCCAGAACACGTGACTAACAAAGAGTTACGCTCCATGTGCGAAAACATCCTCCAACTCATAACGACAACCATAGACCAGATGGAAGGGGTAGGCTGGGCTTTGTTTTATCATACATCGCAAAAAGTTATACTATTAAATAAAATAATACTGCCATTAATAATTTGTGCTAAACTTGTATGGGGTTTATTGTGAGTTTTTCACTTGAGATGACAAAGATGTGACATCAAGGTAAGACAATAATTATTTAAATGATAAAAGTTACAGAGATGTGAACTCCACTTAGATTGATGAAGGTATGAGGATATGAACCCAGTGCATTAAAAAACAGTGGCATAACCATCTCAGTGACTTAACCAACTTGGTGGCATCACCAACTTTGTGGCATACTCAATTTGATGGCATAACCAACCAGACCTGTCAACCTGTAGTCAGAGAAAGCAGGAGGTGTGTGTTGAAAAAGCAGGAGATTTTGTCAAAAAGCAGGAGATTTTTTAAATTCACACAATTTAACCCAAAATCGCAAGATTTAAAAAAAACATTATTACAATAAGTTATATGAATACTATATAATGTCATATATACTTCTTAACCTTAGATCTTGGCATTTAAATTTATTTTTTTAAAATTAAAAACATTTTTTTTTTTTTTTTTTTTTTTTAAAGTTTAAATATTATTATGATTTAATACATATATTTAAAAAAAAAAAAATATTTTATCCAAAAATGTTAAGAACATGAACAAGAGATAAAAAAATTAATTAGTACATTTACGGTATTACACTTACAGCCTTACAGGTTGCGTTACATTATCATTTGTGGTTAGTGTACCTAAGTACCAAAGACAAATTTATATAAATCTTATAAATTAATATTAAGTTTTTACTATAATGAGGAACGGTGGCTTGGTACTTATTTAAAATCATTATAATGATGCAATAAACATTGTATTTTCATTAATCATAAGTAAAACCTCATTACGGACATCGTGTGAAATATACCGGAATTATACCCATTTCCGTGAGTAGCTTTATGTCAATGTCAAACACAACATTTTTTAATTGTACAAAAATAATTTCTTGAAGAGTACCCTTATAACCAACATTTTACTGCACAAACATACAAAATTAACTGAGACAAGTATGTTTATACAGCTAATTGGTCTTTTCGTTGTCTTGCTGTGACATGTGATTTTAACATGCATCGTGTGTATCGCTGTCAACTCAGAGTTTGGCAGTTATGATTCGTCATAGTTGCATTATGTAATCCAGTGGGAAGACATTTTACAATTCAGAGGTGTTATTAGAACTAAATTGGATATTTTTTTGTTTTGTTTTATGCAACACTGAATGTCAATACACAGCTTGTTGAATTAGCGGCAACACGCTTCGTAGCCATTACGATGACAACAAACATTATAATAACACGTCATTTTATAAACTCCATGTGCTTTTTTAACAATATAAATATGCTATCCCACAATTCTCACTTCGGCAAAGGTTAAACAGTCGGGACAATTCGGCCTGTTACATTCTCAGAAAACGAAAGTAGTCGACATTTTCCGAATGAGAAAAAAAAGGTAGAGTTACTTCCCTTATGTTATTTTGACAAAAGAGGATCGATTTTTTTTTTATGCTTACAAACATGTCATTTAACAGGAGAAACTGTCTCCCGCACAGGTGAAAGGAGATTTGATCAAATACCGGGAGACTCCCGCGGAATCCGGGAGGGTTGACAGGTCTGTAACCAACTCTGTAGCATAACTAGGTTGGTAGCATGTTTGACTTTACAGGTTCTGTGGCCATACCTACTGGAGTTGATTGTTAGTAGCCCCTAACTGCATGTTTGATATTACAGGTTCTGTGGCCATACCTACTGGAGTTGATTGTTCCCGAACAGTACATGGAGGCGGCAGGAGCCGTGTGTCGGAGTGTCGCGCACCTATCCAATAAAAAGAGACAGGAGAACGCCGAGGATTACGAGATAGACTATGAATCACAAGGTGCCATTTCAGTAGTCAGTTACTCTGGGTTACTGGGGAATGTCATGATATATAGAACATAGCAACCATAAGATATATCCACTATTATACCATTCCCAATAGTATTTAATTATTGAAATCCATTAAGGATTACTAAGCACTAGGGAGCAGGATGTAGCTCAGTGAAAGAATGCTTCATTTAGATTAGAGATGTTCCCATGATTGAATGGACTCTTCCAATATGATGATCAATTATAAATACCATTAAAGATACTTGGGTTTTTTTGTTTAGTTTTTTTTCCCAGTACCCCCTTTCCTTTCTCTCCTTTGAATTCCATCTCATTTCTTCCCGATCTGGCAACTCCTCCTATCTTTCAACTTCTTTCGCTGTCCATCTCCACATCCCAGTCCTTGTCACTCCAACCATGACGTGCTTATCTCTTGTGGCTATCTGTGCCACACACCTACCATTCCCCATCAGCTTTTAGCTGTGGGCTTAATCTGACCAGTTCGGGGAGTGTTCAGTAGATACTTCTGGCATTGTTAAGAGGCACTTGTAACCACCTACATGTACTATGCACCCCTACTACCGGCGGTTGCAAGTTAGTGCTGTGGGTCAGACCAGCTTTATTAGCGGCAGAGGACGAGGATGCCAGGTGGGTGCAGGGAAATACACAGAGACTGCACCCGTGGAGGAAGTTGAGACAGGTAGGCGATGGTGTGGACAGCTCAGAAGACAAGAGTCGGAGGAAATTGACAGAAAGGGTCGAAACAGATTGAAATCGTGAGAGAAATTGGAAAGTTTTTTATATTATTATAATGAGAATGATAGGCAGAGGGTGATAGATGAGAAAGATGAATGAATGTGTGAGCCAGCTTTGACGGGATTTGAACCACTGTCGTCAGCTTGATTGTCCAGCAGCTTATACACTAGACCACAGAGCTCACTTAAAGACACTTGTTGGGACCCCACGAAACCGATTAAGATGTCCAGGGAGTGTTATGACAAGTTCACCCTTGCTAGCCACTTTACATAAACAATATTGAAGCCAGTTCCCTTCTGCAAAGAATACGCAATTTGATATCCTGACACAGTTTTGCTTGCATATTTTTTGGCAGTCTAAGTGAAATAATGTTCTTGTTAGATGGATAGAAATAAAAAGTTAAAGGTTGTTTTGTTTAACAACACTACTAGAGCACATTAATTTATTAATCATCGGCTGTTGGATATCAAACATTTGTAAAAACATTTTACATATAGTCTTAGAGAGGATACTCACTACATTTTTCTATTAGTAGCAAGTGATCTTTTACATGAAACATCCTACAGACAGGATATCATATACCACAGTCTTTGGTATACCAGTCATGGTGCACTGGCTAGAGTAAGAAATAGCCCAATGGGCTCACTGATGGTGCGGGACGTAGCTTAGTGGTAAAGTGTTTACTCGATGTGTGGTCGGTCTGGGATCAATCCTCGTCAGTGGGCCCATTAGCCTATTTCTCGTTCCAGCCAGTGCACCATGACTGGCATATCAAAGGCCGTGGTATGTACTATCCTGTCTGTGGGATGGTGCATATAAAAGAATAGCCATGAAGTGGCGACAGCCCGTTTTCTCTCTCAATATCTGTCTGGTCCTTAACCATATGTCTGACGCCTTGTGTAAAATGTACATATGCCACATCCACAATTGTTCCTGTCTTGTAAAGTTAAAATTTGTTTAGCACTAGCACATTGATTTATTAATCATCAGTAATTGGATGTGAAATATTTGTTTTTTCTGACAAAGGAAAGCTGCTACATTTTCCCATTAGTAGCATGTTCCACTGACAACACATACATGTACCATGATTTTTGAAATGCCAGTCAAAGTCAATTGTTACAATGAACAAAAAACCCAACTAATCAGAGAATGGGTGCACCGAGGGGGTTCGATCCTTCGATCAAAGCATCTCTGATGGCTGTTCTAACGAGTGAGCTAGATCCCCCACAGTGTTGTCATCTCATCTATAGGTAATCTTTCTTCTGCTATTTGCATGTTGTATACATACTATTGTCCTGTTCAATTATTTAGAGCCTAATGTTGTTGTTTTTTTGCTAATATTACATTTAATTCCTTTTCAGTATGTTTTTCTTTACATACTCATGAAAAAAAACTCAAACCCTAACAAATTTCATATATAATCCTTCATAAAAAAGGCGCAAAGTTTAATTCTTTCAATTTAAAACAAAGCTCTGTATGTTTTAAATGGAAGTTTCTTTCTGCTGTCAATACATAAAGCTATTTGCATAACATGTGTTTCAGAATAATGTTCCTTTTGATCTTCCTATTGACGGACATCAACGTTAGATCTACATGTATATTTAAAAATTACCAAACATAATTCAAGAGAAATTACCGTTTTTTATAGTTTAGTGGGGTCCCAACAAGTGTCTTTAAATGATTGTTGCAGAAAATTTGCAAATTCAATAGCACTAAAATCAAACCTCGCCTGCTATCAACCCTGGCATGTCTGCTTGTGTTCCCTTGCACATGCCAGCATGGGCGACCCCCACTCCCCCCCACCCCCAACCCTTTCCTGTCCTGGACAGAGAAGCTGACAGAAGTCAACACTTGTGCCCATAACAGGCGTGCGCGACAACAGCTTCCTCTGAATTTGCACGTTAAACCCTATTACCTGACCTGCTTGCTTTAATATGTATATAAAGAAAACACATTGAACTATTAAAGGTAAAATAATGATTTACGGTTTATTACAGTCAATACTACAATAGGTGCATACATACATGTATAGTCCTAATAATTCAGATAACATTTTGTTTTCAAAATCTGGATTCTTGATATTTCTTGTCAGTTGAAATTTATTTTTGCAGAATAATTTAACTTTATTGTTTTATCTTTTTTTGCAGCAAACATTCCAAAGCCACAAGTGCTTCTTGCCAAACTAGTAGTAAGTTTCTCACAATCTGTTACTCTGTGTTTTGTTTATTTAATTATAGATAATATTTAATTATAGATAATTTGTTCATTTATTATACAATAATAGTAAATTAAAATGTAGAGAACACACTAATACGTTTTTTTAAAATGGCTGTGTCTTTTAACGTTATTGCAGAATTAACTGCAATTCTGCTTTTTGTAATATTCTATGACAGGTGTGTTTGTGCATATGTTTATGTATGTGTGTTTGCATGCGTGTGTGTGTGTGTGTGTGTGTGCGTGCATGTGTGTGTGCATGCATGCGTGCGTGTGTGTGCATGTTTAGTATTTATAAATAAATATTTTTTCTGAACTTTCAATTGATTTTTAGTCCCCTACATATTCCACATTATTTCTTTTGTTACAAAATGCTATGTATTATATTTACCGTGTTTGAGACTTTCACCTACATTATTATTTTTACTATTTTAGGTACTGTCTGGTCACCCTATGAGAGGCAGACAAAGAGGGGTCAATATTTTGCAGTGCATGATGGGATTGTCACTAAATATTCATGAGAATCTTGTGGAACTCTGGGATGCAGTTATTCCTAAATTGGTGTCATACTTGGAAGGTTAGAATCTTGGTTATGTCATTGTCTGTTCCTTACAACAGCTACTGCAACTTAACATGATATGTGTGGTGTATCAAAGGGTATGGAACATGCTGTCTTGTCTGTGGGAAAATGCATAGAAAACCAGGGCTCACGCGACCTGGCGAAGTGAGCCCAAACTTCGCTCTGACCAGCCTGACTTCGCCGTGCCAGTCACTGTAAGGCGAAATCTATGTCGCCTTTTTAAAAATAGTCATCACTTGCAATGTACACATGGATGAATGGTGAAGAACTTGAGGAACACCTATTCATAGATAATAATTATGTGTCAAGTGTCTGAGAGTTTGAAGAGAGACTGGCACCTCAAAATCATGCGACAGGCGCAAAGATACCGGTAGACTGTCTAGCTCAGACAACACCCGTGTCTGGCACTAATAGTAGGTCTAAACGTGCTATTGACTGTTGGAGCGTATTGTCAGGCGAATGTGCTGCAAATTGTACACGGGTGGGGGTCTAGACTATGGCGAATGGATGTTTTTAGGGAGTTTGGGTCATGCTCCACTGGAAAATACATTAAAAAAAAAAAAAATTGTTTGGAGCAGCAGACCTCGACATGAAAAAAAATGCGGGGAGTAATTAACTAGTTTTACGTAGACTTTGTCATAATGAATAAATTCAACATACAAAACAAATGTCGAAATTATAAAATAATACAAGCAAACCTGTCCTAGTTTAATGTAAATGCACACATAATAAAAGATAACTTGTCCTATACACCCAGTGGCCACCTAAACTGGATCCCCAAGTCGGTAAAGTGCCCCTTTTAAGTGACCATTGTTAAGTCTGACAACTCCACAGTGTATCAATTAAAAAACTGTGACTGTGGAACGCATTCAATTGCCTCTGGGTAATCTAAGCTTAACCGTGGTAGATTAATTTATTACAACAATAATCTGCTATTAAATGAAATGAGAAGACAAACTTGTAAGAGAATGAATTCTAAACGGTTAAATTAGTGCCGTTCAATTACATTTCATTATTTCTAAAGAAGCCGGCATGTGGAAAGGTGATTTAAAAAAACCGTATAGAGCACATATCCATCAATTAGCAGTACAGACGGTAATTATTATTATTATTTTTTTAAATTCAAGTCTCTCTGCTGTTAAAAACTTCGCCCTCTCTTGAGTTTGAGAGAGAAGTGACTTCGCTCTATCAGTTGTACCTTGCGTGAGGCCTGTAAAACATTCCTTGTCAGAATTACCATTTGTTTTCATTTATCTCTGTAAAATTATTAACAATATTGTAATTATTGTACAGTGAAACCTCTCAAGACTGGACCCTCTGTAAACTGGAATTCCCTCAAAACCGGATGTTTCACAGAGTCCCTTTTAAAAACCAGGACAGAACTTAACCTAACCGGAATTCCCTCAAAACCGGACTTTTCACAGAGTCCCTTTTCAAAAACCAGGACAGAACTTAAAGGAAACATGTCACGTAACCTATATTTGGCACCAACCATGTACAATTAATTATAAATTGAATCACCTAAAAAAAAAATTAAAAAAAAATTAATTACTTAAAATATCTCCATAAAAACCCCCCAGATACGAGCTCTTAGCGGAAATTGACGATCTTTAATAAGCAGGGCAATCACGAGGTCCGTGACGTCAGAGACGCGTCGCTTGATCTGAAACCTTACATTTAAAAGCATTAGTCCGTACCACTCATAAAGAATCTAAGACTTGCACAGCTTACCAAAACAATGAGTGTTCGTTCGTAAAACGTTTTGCCGTATCAGTATGAGCTGTTAGTAAATGAAGAAAGACACACATTTACTTACAACAGTGATACTGAAGAAGAAACGGATAGCGAGTCGGAGGGTGGAGAATCCGATGGTGCCAGACCAGACCGGTCGACCAATTTACAGCCCGGAGCCCGAAAGTAACCCGGAGACAAGATCAAAACTCGGATGCTAATGCCGAGGTGTATACTGTTCATATTTAGCATAAAGATACACCTCGATATGATGTATTTAAATATGTAAAAAATATAAATGTAGGACAAACATTTTTTTGTGTTTTTTTAGAAAATATCACATTTTTTATGTTCGGGCTGTACATAATGAAATCTGTATGCACAGTGTAAACAAACGCTCTAATTTACGACAAGGCGCTTCACTTTCATTAACCTGACTTGTAAAACAACATAAATGACTTGAGAGTATAATCAACTTTTAAACTAAATATATTTCTATTTGCATCAATAGAACGAAATGGGGTTATAGTATTTTTCTCTCATAAAAAAAGTAGCATATTATTAGGCCTATTGGTAGGGTGCGTTAGAGTAAAAACGACCACTCACGATACCCAAGTGATAATTTTCTTTTCTTTGGTACTACGTAATTGGTCAGTTTTGTAATTTTAGATGGGAAAGTCTACTTAATCAAGGGTTTTACAGCATTATTTACAGTAATGAAGCAGGGCGGCTGATAATGTCCATTAACATTGTACTATAGTCGTGACAGGTTACGCCACAATACCCTGTGATTTTAAAAAAACTGGCACGTATTTTGTACGTATGTCTAGACCGTGGTAATCACTTACCTGGTCGATACCCTGCAATATACACCTGCCAATCAGGAATCACATGTGCAGGCCACGGAAAGAAAGGACCAATTAACTTTAACAACACTCCGATTCTCAAGTCAGCCCGTGGATGACACATAATAGTTATTTCGACACCGACAGTAGTGGTTTATTTTGTATTGAACTTCGTGTTGCTTTGGGGCTTCGGGCGATGAGGAACGTTTTTGTGACGTATTCCGCCCGAAGATTAAAAACATTATTTAAAATTATTATTGTTTTCTACACGTTTTTAAAAAAACATATTTAAATACATCGTACTGTGATGTATCCTCATGCCAAATCCCATGTTTGTATATGCCATATTTAATTACTTATTGACGTTTCCTTCTTCGGACGGTGAATACAGATTTTGTTATGTAGGCCTACAGCCCTAACATGAATTTTTTATTTTTTTCCAAAAAAATAAATAAATAAAAATTTCTACATTTTTGTTTTAACATATATAAATACATCATGCTGAGGTGTATCTTTTTGCCACATATGTACAATGTACACCTCGGCATTCGCAACCGAATACTGTTTTTGTCTCCGGGTAACGTTCGGGCTCCGGGCTGTAAAAAGGCTGACACCAAAGTACTATGCGGTGTTCGTGTCCAATCTTTTCTTTTGCGATAAAATACACGCGTCTTTCTTCGGATACAATCCTTTGGAAAACCATAAAAAGACAATCCCGATTGTTTAAACTGTTTATTTTTACACCCAAAGGCCGCGCAGTACGGCACTGTTGGACTGAAAAGATCGTAAGCCCCTTACTCCATATATAAACAGTTAACAACAACGGAAGAGTACAGCGGCTCTGACGTCACTTCCCTTTTTTTCCGAACGCTCACGAATAAATATGCATAAATCGTACTTTGATACTGATTAGCGTAATTTCTTCATTTTAAGTTAACTACACGTATTTTATTGTTATAAAGTTATTTGTATATTATTTTTATATCATTTTGCTTTTAAAATGAGCTATAATATGGTCTCGTGTCATGTTTCCTTTAACCTCTGTAAACTGGAATTCCCTCAAAACCGGACGTTTCACAGAGTCCCTTTTAAAAACCAGGACAGAACTTAACCTAACCGGAATTCCCTCAAAACCGGAAGTTTGTCATGGTCCCAAGGGTGTCCGGTGTCGAAGGGTTTCCCTGTATAAGGAAATGTATCACTGAATCATCTGTTGCAGTACCACTTTTTGTTATACAATACATTATTGTGTTTACTTGATACAGAAAATATGGATGTGGAAAGCTGGTCGCAGAAGAATTGGGAAGATCTTCTGTTAAAGGTAATTGGATTTTGGAACACCTTTAAGGTAGTACTAAACCAAATACACATGTAACTTCCGGCTGGGTCAAAGTTTGAGGTGCACCCTACTTTTGATAGAGAAGTGAACACCACAAGTCCTGTGATTGGTGATAAATGTGAGTGTGTTGTAAAAAAAATAAAATAGTTTCATCTGGGTAAAAAAAAAATTCAATTTTATTTAATCTAGTTTCATTGTGCCAAGTAGCCTTGTGCTTGAAACATGTATGGCGTACCTGTAAAAAAAAGTACAAGAATTTTGTGCGGAACTAGGGTAGTCATAGACGCTACCCCTTATCTCAGAAATGAGCAGCTTGATCCCCAATTTTTTTCTGATTCACTTTAAGTGTAAGGGGTGGTAGTATTTATATCTGTGGCATTTATGTCGATTGATACGCTGCAGATAGGAGTTTTAGCCACATATGTTACTATTGTCGTCTATGGGATTTGATTTTGTAGTATACACCCGTAAGTTATTCTTCACTGAAAACTGTCACACTAACTAGGTCAGGAGCTGGCTCATTCTGTAGGGTGCACGCTTGACGTTTTTGGGTTGTTGGATGAAATACATCAGTGGATCCATTCGTTGATTGGGTTTTTTCTTATCTCAACCAATGCACCACAACCATCAAAGGCCCAATCTGTGGGGAAATTGCACATAAAACTTCTTTTGCTGTTAATGGAAAAATGTAGCAAGCTCCCCTGAATTAGTTCAAATAAGCAAAGGATTAACATTCAATAGTTGATGATTAATAAATCAGTGTGCAACACTTTAAATCTCACTAACCACTAATTAAAATTCTCCTCGACAGTTAGGCCAGTTAGCTGATAATTTGCCATGGCAACATGTTTGAACCTTAACTGGATACAAGAAAAAATTAAAATGAATAAACTCCATAAGCCCAAACTTGCTACTGCAAATAAATTCTAACCTATATAGCAAGAGTGAATTTCTTCTCTCATGCTTCTACCTGTAATGATGTGTCATCAAAAAATAATACATGTATTTCACCTGAAACATTATTAACACAAGAGTATTAGTAAATGCTTAATTGTATGTTCTCTTCTCTGATATTCAGATGTTGGCAAAGAGTTTGGATGTGATTGATAACGAGGAGTGGATTGAGGAATTTGGAGAGGCTATTGGGCAGCACATACCTTTCTATCTACACTTACCAGAAGACAAGGTATGCAGTCTTAGCAATGAAGCATTCCCCAGAAGATAACAAATCTGTCTAGTTCTGATGTTTGTTCATTCATTCATTCATTCATTCATTCACCAGAAGATGTTCGTTCATTCATTCATTCATTCACCAGAAGATCATTCATTCATTCATTCATTCATTCATCAAAAGATGTTTATTCATTCATTCATTCATCAATCCGTCTAGCAATTGATTGATCCATCCATCCATACATCCATCCATCCACCCACCCATCCACCCACGCATCCATCCATCCATCCATCCATCCATCAATCCATTCATCCATCTGTCTATTCATTCATTTATTCATTTACCAGGTATGATTTCAGATTTTGCTGTCATTTTTTTTTTTTCATTGTTCTGAATTTTGTGTGCTAATTTGTTACTTTCAGAACTTTCTCTACAAATGTCTTGGAATAATCATGAGAAAGTCGACAAAGAAAGAATTTGTCACCAAACATCTAGATCTAATATTTGGAACTATCAAACACACGGATCAAGTAGAGAAGGAGGTGATAGTAAAGATATTTTTAATATTGTTAAACTGGAATTATATATTCTTGCAGGTATAAATGATAACAATTTAATTTAGATTGTTTTAATTTATTTATCCTTTTGTATTTTTAATTATTATTTTTATAATAATTTTTTATTAAATGGGTTTTAAAAATGTATGGACATATACATGTATTTTCTTCATAAACAAATGTAATTAAATATACTTTTATCTAGTATTGTGAAAATTATATATTTGTTGTATAATATCAGAACTTGAACTAAAGAATCTCTTACCTATTAGCTATGGCAGTTTCGAGATATTTTTGCCAACGGAAAAATGCTCACCTACCAATTTTGAGGCTGACAGCAATTTTTAACCAGTAACGTTTGCAGCAGATATAAAAAAGAAAAAAAAAATCCAGTAGCAACAAACTTCCAACAGTGAAGTCCTTGACGTAGGGCAATTCATATTGCAATTGTCGTTAATGCCGCCCGCCATTAAGTTCGAGCCTTGGGATAACAAACATAAAGTTTATACATGTAATGATGCTTTGATTCATTTGCATTTTAGTAACTTGTATTTATAAAGGAATAATTTGTTTTTAGTAATACATTCCCTGTTTTAATTGTTCTTCAAAAATCTAAAACATTGTTAATTATCTGATAAATGGTACAATGTATTTACAGACTAAAGTCCCTATTTTACTTGAACAGTAAGTTCTGAAGTCACAGTCATATTTAACATTTTTCAGGGTGGGGCAATCGCTATTGGTTTCGCAGCAGCCTCTCATCTGGATGCCGTTCTCACAAAACTGACCTCTGTGGTAAAACACGACATGGCGAAGAAGTCAGGAGGTTTCATGAGCTTACTGAAGGTAAGTAAAATTATTTTTTGGAATTCTGGATTTTAGCACTATCTAAACATTTTACCTGTCCGTGTTCTTTCATGAAAGGCCCATAATAATCACTAATTTACAAGACCCTCGATATTTCTGAATTTTTTGGTCCATTGTTATTTTTGGTTTAAACAATATTTATTCACAGATCAAATTTGGGATTGGCCAACAGGCAAGTGCCAATAATAAGGCCTTTCCCTACATTTAACAAAATATATACATGTTATACATCAAGATGGTTAGAACAATATTACAATAAAGATAACACAGATAGTTTTTGTTATTTTTCATTTTATTTTGCCTTGTAAGTGTTGTTTGTTTTTAACTGTTGTAGCACACTACACTGGGGTTGGGGTTTTTTTTCATACACTCTTTTTTTTTATAGGTCTATCTATTAACTTTTCTTGTCTGGGGCATATTTGCCTTCCCAATTTGTATAGGATCATCATCCGTTACTCGCAAGAACAACTTGGGATGGCAGTGTGCTGCATATCATTACTAGTGCACAGTGACCTATAGGATCATCATCCATTACTTGCAAGAACAACTTGGGATAGCAGTGTGCTGCATATCATTACTAGTGCACTGTGACCTATAGGATCATCATCCGTTACTTGCAAGAACAACTTGGGATGGCAGTGTGCTGCATATCATTACCAGTGCACTGTGACCTACTTTTTTTAGTTTACTGACCACTAAAGAAGAAGTTTGATTTGTTTAACAACACCACTAGAGCACATTGATTAATCAGTCATCGGCTATTAGATGTCAAACATTTGGTAATTCTGACGCGCTAGATATTTCCTAAAGGAAATCATTCATATCTTCCTCACATGGAGTAAACACTGATGTTATGTGTTAGATTTGTGGTGCTGTATGTTTATACTGTGTGCTACATTGTTGTTTCATGACTATATGTCAAAAGTGAAGTTGATGCAGAGAAAATAAAATCCATACTAATGTTATGTAAAGGATTTGTGTAATCTGTTTTTACTACGTGCTACATTGTTTAATGACAATAGGTCAAAAGTGAAGTTGACGCAGAGAAGATGAAATCCATACTAATGTTATGTAATGGATTTGTGTAATCTATGTTTTTACTACGTGCTATATTGTTTAATGATTATAGGACAAAAGTGAAGTTGACGTGGAGAAGATGAAATCCATACTAATGTTATGTAAGGATTTGTGTAATCTATGTTTTTACTATGTGCCATATTGTTTAATGATTGTAGGACAAAAGTGAAGTTGACGTGGAGAAAATAAAATCCACTCTGATGTTATGTTATGGGTTTGTGGCACTCTACTCACCTCCGTCACTAATAGTGTCTAGAATGGAGTCAACAATTCTGAGAACTATTGAGCCATACTTCAAAAATGTTCGGGTAAGATTAACATTTATCCTCAGTTTGTACATCTTTTTTCTGGTCTCATTTTGTCTTTTTTTTTCTTCAGTATTTGGAGTGATACTTGAGAAATTGGATTGGTAAGATAAATATTCACGAATATGCATTTAATCTTCTTCCAAGAGAATGGGGTCTCATGAAATGGTTTTTTTTACAAAACGTTTTTTACATTTTTACTGGCAATTACTGGGTTTTTTTTAATGTACCCTATGTAATCGCTTTGCATAAATAAACACTCTATTTTGGCCCGTGCTTATAAAAGTTTAGAATGTGGACTCTGATGTCTAATAACATCACATGCATGATTTATAAAGTTTTATAACAATAGGACCACAATAGTATTTGCTGTGTCTGCATTGTGCAATGTTGGACTCTCACACACCATCACTCAGAAGCCTCTGATTCGGTGTAACACAATCTCTCAGTGTATCTTTAAACAGTTGATCAGTACTGTTTTTGTTTTGTAGGACCCGCAGGTGAAACAGAACTTGATCCGGACGTGTGATCTCATTGGAAAAGCTCTTCACCCTGACCACCTAGAACAGCCATACAAACTGACTACACAGGCCGACTTTCTAGCGCACTTACAGGTACAGTTCAAACTAGTAGAAAAACAGCTATACAAACTGATTACGCAGGCTGACTTTCTAGCACACTTACAGGTACAGTTCAAACTAGTAGAAAAAAAGCTGTACAAACTGATTACGCAGGCCGACTTTTTAGCACACTTACAGGTACAGTTCAAACTAGTAGAAAAACAGCCACACAGACTTACAGGTACAGTTCAGACTAGTAAAAAACCAGCTATTAAAACAACCATACAAGCAGACATTCTCATATACACACAGGTACAGTTCAAACTATTACCAAACAGTTGTAAACTCAACACTTAAATGGTTTTTTACACCGCTCATATGGGTACAGGTTATATTTGTTTTATTTAGATTAGTAGAAAACAGCCATACAAGCTAACTACACAAGCAGACTTTCTTGCTTAACTACAAGTACAGTACAAAATAATATTTTAAAAAAGCTATATGATATCAAGTGGAATGACATGAGAATGTTTTCTTTACTATTTTTGTAAAAAACATTATTATAACGATGAATGTACTCAGCTTTACTATGTGGAGGATTTTTATTTTTTTATTTTGAACTAATATGAATTTGATATTTTCATTTTAGCTGTGGGTTTTTTATGTATACATGTAGTGTGGGGCAGGCAGTTTTATGTTGTCGGTTACATTTATGAATACATGTACCTGTGTTAAGGGTTTTCTGGGCCTAATTGAAAATATAATAATCAAGGTATTTATCTGTGTATGTTTCTATCTTGTTTCAGAGCTACATGAACGCGGAACCATTGACGCACTTAAATAGCGAAACTCGAGCTCTTGCTATGAATGCATGTGCAACATTACTGTATCCTTTTTTTTTGGGTCAAGTTTGATGACCATAATTAAATAAAGTTAACTGATACCTGAAATTGAGCTTGACCTCACCAGGTAAACTTTATTAATTAGATTTATTAAAGGGACATTCCTGAGTTTGCTGCATTGTAAGATGTTTCCGACTAGTAAAATATTTCTACGATTAAACTTACAATGATAAATATATTTTCTTGTTTTGAATATCAGTGTCTGTATATTCAGTGTGTTTCTGGTCGTCTTAATATTTGTAAGAAGCCCAAACTAGATTTTGTCTTCAAATAATTTTGTACGTACCAAAAAACAAACATTTTAGGAAATAAAATGAAATTTAACCTAGTACAAATATTGGAACGATCAGAAATTTGTTTAATATACAGCCACTAATAATTTATGCAGAAAAATATATTTGTTATGTAATTACAATCGTTAAAACGTCTTTGTTTGTCAATCATATCTTAAAAATTGCAGCAAACTCAGGAATGTCCCTTTAAGTATTACAGAAACTCAGGAATTTTATTTTGATATGTTAGTATATATCAGTAAATGATGCATTCATTCTGGGTTGAATCGTAATATTTAAATATTCTAATTATTTATGAAGGACAGAAAACTCAGGAATTCTATTTTGATATGTCAGTATATATCAGTAAATGATGCATTCATTCTAGGTTGAATCATTTTACGATGCTTGGCGGAATCCTTAAAAATCCTAAAAATCCTTTGCCTGCTTGTCACTATAGCTCTCTCCTATTCAAAACCAAAGCTTTCTATACTTAAATATTTCTTTCTGAATCTAGCCATATTTTATAAATAAATTCATATAGTCCAGTCTCATGAATTTATTTATTAATAATGATTTCAACAAGTAACAACATAGAAATTTCTTAACAGTTGTTTTAAAAGAAAACTTGACCAGAAGTTATCCGAAGCTGAAACGTTTGACCTAATAAAGACTGCGATAGACTGTGTTTTTCCTCTGCCGCCGAACGGGGTGAACCCGAAGAAAGGGAAGGAAGAGACGTACCAGGAGTCGGTGGAGATGGAGGCGCTGATGGCGACCACGTTTGACGCACTCTTCGACATGCTCAAAGAAATACTCAAGAAAGATCTCAGTCCGGCAGGTCTTGAGAGTATTTTCAAGGTTAGACTTTTAAAGAGCGCATTGATCCAGATAGGATATGGGTCATGAATCACTAAATATGGGTAACAAAATACATAAGTTGTCTTTGGTTCAGGTGTGGAATTAGCAGCACTGCTATATGGCTGACACACCAAAGTTTAAATCACAGCAGTATGCATTGATCCAGATAGGATACGAGTCATAACACACCAAATCAATCTCAATTGGTCTGAATTCACACTTACATAATGATGAGGTTTGAGCAGCATGCTTTGCGTGTCAGTTCAGTTTTGGATTCTAGTGTGTCAACAGTTCAAACCTCTTGCAGCACTGTCCTGCCTATTGAAAAGTACATATAAAAGATTTCTTGCTTTATTTTCATAGGAATAACCTATGTGATGATAGTAGGTTTTCTCTTCCTAAATTGATGGACTGGGATGCAGTTTAATAGTTGAGTACTTGCCTGAGGTGCGATGGGTGGACTGAATGTTCTTACAGAAAAGTAATTCATCAGTCCTGGAAATCTCTGATATCTGATATATTGCATTAAGATTTATGTATAAAGATATGACTCTCAGACTAACATAATGTAGTGTATTTTGTAATTCAGCACCTTGTTCCCTGGCTGGTGGCACCAGAGGAACACAAGAGAGAACGAGCAATAAAAACCTGGCAGGTGATGTTGGACTTCTACCTGGAAACTGCTGAAATCACGGTGAGTTGCTGGACTTCTACCAAAATCACAGTACAGCATGCTAAATTCACTGATTTGTTAGGAATTTATCAACAGAACTAAAGTGAGATAAAGTCAGAGAATTTTAATAGTTAATTTTTCTATTCAGATTATGATTTGTTAAATTTCTACAGCAAAATGTGTTAAAATCACTTTTAGACTACTGAGAGAACTGGAATCACAATTGTAATGTTCACCTCTTTTTTTTCACTGTGAATGGTAAATTTTTATAAAAATGACGGTAAATTATGCTCAAATCACTGTTGGTCCACCAAGAAAAATTCAGTCTGCCAAGAAAAGTACAATTTGTTTTTTTATTTCAAAACATTTTACCTCAAAACCACTCAAATGGTTTTGGCTTAATATTTTCTACAGTCTAGTTCAAAGTTCGACAATGAAGGGATGTTTCTTGGTCGAATGGTCCCGCGCTGTACTGATCCATCAATAGACATCCGACAGCATGCCATAGACTCCATCTACACAACTCTCAAGATTGGACTCCGATACGAAGGTGATTATGGTTGTCCACTATGTTACTCTAACATTTATGAATTCTGTTACGCATTAGTGATGTAGAGAACTACAATGGTGGAGTTTAACAAGGATGAAACAGGGGAGGTAATGCTCATGAATACCATGGCATGTTCAGAAGGCTGAGCACTCACAAATATTTTGACTGGTAGCATCCTGTTCTGTCAAATCGCAAAAAGCTTTCGAGCAATCTCTAGTGGTAATGGTATAGAGAACCACAATGGTGGAATTTAACAAGGATGATGCATGACAGTCTGTTAGCTCGAATCTTCACACTAACTTGCATATCATTAAATTTATCATTTATTTTAATTTAAAATATTTCATAATAAATCACCACCAAATTGATTAGATTTTATATCTCATTTTGATACTGGGATGAAGTCAGCTGTTAGAGCAGCCTCAATAAGCAATTGCACTACTGCCTATGTACTGCCAATCAGTTACTGCTAACAGAAAAATACACCTGTGCACATTAAGGTGTGGTTGCCTACCATGGCTGTTCCAACATTTTCTTGTGTCCCTGTATTTTAAGGAGATGTAATCCCAGAATAACGTGTGTTTCAGGGAACCCTCCGGACCACCAGGACCAGATGGTAGAAGCCCTGATGACTCTCAAAGAGAGACTCAAGAAAGGAGACCCGAATATTCTGTTTAGCGTCATAAACGATCTATCCAAGGTACGTCATACATTATCTGTCCAAGGTATGCATGCTGTATAGAAACATAGAAAGTAGGAATGTGAGTTTTCTGCTTTTCATTAGTTCCCTACCGGTCCAACTGGAGGGGACTATAGATTTCATCTCCATCTATCTGTCTGTCTGTCCCACATGTTTTCCAGATGTTTTTTGCAGAAGGCTCTGTGTGTAGCTTTATCATGTACTGTTACAGATTAAGTTTGACTTTCATGGTAATTTACCCATTTTTGGTAGAGTTATGGCCCTTGAACGTAGAGATATGAAAATTTGTTTTCCAGACTTTTGTTTTCAGAAGGCCTTGAGATATTAATCTGAAATTTTGTGTACTGTTACAGATGAAGTTTAAAGGGACACGCCCTAGTTGTTAACCATTACACTGTTGTTTTTCGCTATTAAACCCATTTTCTCACAAATAAAATTGCACTTTACTTACATTTTATTATTTAGAATATATATTTCCATTCACCTGAAGTGGTTTTTGGTAATCCTGGTAATCCTGGTGTTTGTAATAAAATGCATTTTTCGTATTTCTTAAAAACGCACGCGCGTCTGAGAAAAAAACGTTGAGCAGACAAGGTCTAATCTATTTTTAGAGGGGATCTTCCCGTTTCAACGTCACAGGTGTTGGTATGCCACATGACCATTATCATTTTGGTTCGGTTTGTTTTCTCGTGCACGGTTCGCACAATCAACATCCAATTTGTTGTCGTAATTTTTGTTGTAATTTTCAGGTTGTGTCCAAGAAGCTTCCATCGGACCACCTCCCAGTCTTTATCGACGTTCTCCAGATTGGGTTGCTAGATGCTCAGTCTCACAGCTCATCGGGGGCGTGTGTCGTGCTCAATGGGGTCATGAAAACACGGGGCGGGGAGATCAGCAAACAGGTCGGTCAGCTTTAAAGTCTAGATTTTCTTCCTTTCTTTTTTAAGGTTTTTGTGTGTGTGGCTCTGTGTGTGTGTGTGTGTGTGTGTCTGTGTGTGTCTCTATGTGTGTATGTGTCTGTGTGTGTGTGTCTGCGTGTGTCTGTGTGTGTGTGTGTGTGTCTGTGTGTGCATGCGTGCATGTATGTGTGAAAATTATAAAATTAATCAGATATGTTTTATTTCTTTTCAACTTAACCTGACCTCAATAAATGCCATATAACCCCCCCCCCCCCCCCCCCCCCCCCCCCCCTCATGTCAGTAGACTGGTCCAAACATCCCATCAGCCAATGGGATGGCTTAAAATCTTCTAATGAGTCGTCCACTTCCTGTTCCGGTCACGTGACTGAAGCTTCCTTCTTTCTCCTTTGCTGTTACAGTACGGATGTGTTTCTTCAGTCCTGTTAAATCTAACTTATGGGTTTTTTCAGGGGTTTTTTTGTGTGTATTTTATGCATGTTAAATGCATAAATTTGATAAAAGGTGGGCTTTTTTGTGTGTGTTTGTGTGAAATAAATTCACCAATGTGATCCAAGTTTTTTGTTGTGTGTAGGTTGAGAAGACTCTGTGCAGTTTGCACGAGAAGCTGCAGGTGATAGAATGTCAGCAGACTCGGACGGGAACGTTACGGACGATCCGCACGCTGGCGTCTCACCACCTCATACCTTTACTGACCACCTTCCTCGGATACCCACTGCCTTACGACGAGTGAGTAGTACTCCACTGTCACTGTCTGTCTGTCTGTCTGTCTGTCTGTCTGTCGTCTCACCACCTCATACCTTTACTGACCACCTTCCTCGGATACCCACTGCCTTACGACGAGTGAGTAGTACTCCACTGTCTGTCTGTCTGTCTGTCTGTCTGTCTGTCTGTCTGTCTGTCGTCTCACCACCTCATACCTTTACTGACCACCTTCCTCGGATACCCACTGCCTTACGACGAGTGAGTAGTACTCCACTGTCTGTCTGTCTGTCTGTCTGTCTGTCTGTCGTCTCACCACCTCATACCTTTACTGACCACCTTCCTCGGATACCCACTGCCTTACGACGAGTGAGTAGTACTCCACTGTCTGTCTGTCTGTCTGTCTGTCTGTCTGTCTGTCGTCTCACCACCTCATACCTTTACTGACCACCTTCCTCGGATACCCACTGCCTTACGACGAGTGAGTAGTACTCCACTGTCTGTCTGTCTGTCTGTCTGTCTGTCTGTCGTCTCACCACCTCATACCTTTACTGACCACCTTCCTCGGATACCCACTGCCTTACGACGAGTGAGTAGTACTCCACTGTCTGTCTGTCTGTCTGTCTGTCTGTCTGTCTGTCGTCTCACCACCTCATACCTTTACTGACCACCTTCCTCGGATACCCACTGCCTTACGACGAGTGAGTAGTACTCCCACTGTCTGTCTGTCTGTCTGTCTGTCTGTCTGTCGTCTCACCACCTCATACCTTTACTGACCACCTTCCTCGGATACCCACTGCCTTACGACGAGTGAGTAGTACTCCACTGTCTGTCTGTCTGTCTGTCTGTCTGTCTGTCGTCTCACCACCTCATACCTTTACTGACCACCTTCCTCGGATACCCACTGCCTTACGACGAGTGAGTAGTACTCCACTGTCTGTCTGTCTGTCTGTCTGTCTGTCTGTCGTCTCACCACCTCATACCTTTACTGACCACCTTCCTCGGATACCCACTGCCTTACGACGAGTGAGTAGTACTCCACTGTCTGTCTGTCTGTCTGTCTGTCTGTCTGTCTGTCGTCTCACCACCTCATACCTTTACTGACCACCTTCCTCGGATACCCACTGCCTTACGACGAGTGAGTAGTACTCCACTGTCTGTCTGTCTGTCTGTCTGTCTGTCTGTCGTCTCACCACCTCATACCTTTACTGACCACCTTCCTCGGATACCCACTGCCTTACGACGAGTGAGTAGTACTCCACTGTCTGTCTGTCTGTCTGTCTGTCTGTCTGTCGTCTCACCACCTCATACCTTTACTGACCACCTTCCTCGGATACCCACTGCCTTACGACGAGTGAGTAGTACTCCACTGTCTGTCTGTCTGTCTGTCTGTCTGTCTGTCGTCTCACCACCTCATACCTGTACTGACCACCTTCCTCGGATACCCACTGCCTTACGACGAGTGAGTAGTACTCCACTGTCTGTCTGTCTGTCTGTCTGTCTGTCTGTCGTCTCACCACCTCATACCTGTACTGACCACCTTCCTCGGATACCCACTGCCTTACGACGAGTGAGTAGTACTCCACTGTCTGTCTGTCTGTCTGTCTGTCTGTCTGTCGTCTCACCACCTCATACCTGTACTGACCACCTTCCTCGGATACCCACTGCCTTACGACGAGTGAGTAGTACTCCACTGTCTGTCTGTCTGTCTGTCTGTCTGTCTGTCGTCTCACCACCTCATACCTTTACTGACCACCTTCCTCGGATACCCACTGCCTTACGACGAGTGAGTAGTACTCCACTGTCTGTCTGTCTGTCTGTCTGTCTGTCTGTCGTCTCACCACCTCATACCTGTACTGACCACCTTCCTCGGATACCCACTGCCTTACGACGAGTGAGTAGTACTCCACTGTCTGTCTGTCTGTCTGTCTGTCTGTCTGTCGTCTCACCACCTCATACCTGTACTGACCACCTTCCTCGGATACCCACTGCCTTACGACGAGTGAGTAGTACTCCACTGTCTGTCTGTCTGTCTGTCTGTCTGTCTGTCTGTCGTCTCACCACCTCATACCTGTACTGACCACCTTCCTCGGATACCCACTGCCTTACGACGAGTGAGTAGTACTCCCACTGTCTGTCTGTCTGTGTCTGTCTGTCGTCTCACCACCTCATACCTTTACTGACCACCTTCCTCGGATACCCACTGCCTTACGACGAGTGAGTAGTACTCCACTGTCTGTCTGTCTGTCTGTCTGTCTGTCTGTCGTCTCACCACCTCATACCTGTACTGACCACCTTCCTCGGATACCCACTGCCTTACGACGAGTGAGTAGTACTCCACTGTCTGTCTGTCTGTCTGTCTGTCTGTCTGTCGTCTCACCACCTCATACCTGTACTGACCACCTTCCTCGGATACCCACTGCCTTACGACGAGTGAGTAGTACTCCACTGTCTGTCTGTCTGTCTGTCTGTCT
The DNA here is from genome assembly GCF_016097555.1 of Gigantopelta aegis. NCBI lineage: Eukaryota > Metazoa > Mollusca > Gastropoda > Neomphalida > Peltospiridae > Gigantopelta > Gigantopelta aegis. Next base: position 56,196,211 of record NC_054712.1, on the reverse strand, counting down.
GTCTGTCTGTCTGTCTGTCTGTCGTCTCACCACCTCATACCTGTACTGACCACCTTCCTCGGATACCCACTGCCTTACGACGAGTGAGTAGTACTCCACTGTCTGTCTGTCTGTCTGTCTGTCTGTCTGTCGTCTCACCACCTCATACCTTTACTGACCACCTTCCTCGGATACCCACTGCCTTACGACGAGTGAGTAGTACTCCACTGTCTGTCTGTCTGTCTGTCTGTCTGTCTGTCGTCTCACCACCTCATACCTTTACTGACCACCTTCCTCGGATACCCACTGCCTTACGACGAGTGAGTAGTACTCCACTGTCTGTCTGTCTGTCTGTCTGTCTGTCTGTCGTCTCACCACCTCATACCTGTACTGACCACCTTCCTCGGATACCCACTGCCTTACGACGAGTGAGTAGTACTCCACTGTCTGTCTGTCTGTCTGTCTGTCTGTCGTCTCACCACCTCATACCTGTACTGACCACCTTCCTCGGATACCCACTGCCTTACGACGAGTGAGTAGTACTCCACTGTCTGTCTGTCTGTCTGTCTGTCTGTCGTCTCACCACCTCATACCTGTACTGACCACCTTCCTCGGATACCCACTGCCTTACGACGAGTGAGTAGTACTCCACTGTCTGTCTGTCTGTCTGTCTGTCTGTCTGTCTGTCTGTCTGTCGTCTCACCACCTCATACCTGTACTGACCACCTTCCTCGGATACCCACTGCCTTACGACGAGTGAGTAGTACTCCACTGTCTGTCTGTCTGTCTGTCTGTCTGTCTGTCGTCTCACCACCTCATACCTTTACTGACCACCTTCCTCGGATACCCACTGCCTTACGACGAGTGAGTAGTACTCCACTGTCTGTCTGTCTGTCTGTCTGTCTGTCTGTCGTCTCACCACCTCATACCTGTACTGACCACCTTCCTCGGATACCCACTGCCTTACGACGAGTGAGTAGTACTCCACTGTCTGTCTGTCTGTCTGTCTGTCTGTCTGTCGTCTCACCACCTCATACCTTTACTGACCACCTTCCTCGGATACCCACTGCCTTACGACGAGTGAGTAGTACTCCACTGTCTGTCTGTCTGTCTGTCTGTCTGTCTGTCGTCTCACCACCTCATACCTTTACTGACCACCTTCCTCGGATACCCACTGCCTTACGACGAGTGAGTAGTACTCCACTGTCTGTCTGTCTGTCTGTCTGTCTGTCTGTCGTCTCACCACCTCATACCTTTACTGACCACCTTCCTCGGATACCCACTGCCTTACGACGAGTGAGTAGTACTCCACTGTCTGTCTGTCTGTCTGTCTGTCTGTCTGTCGTCTCACCACCTCATACCTTTACTGACCACCTTCCTCGGATACCCACTGCCTTACGACGAGTGAGTAGTACTCCACTGTCTGTCTGTCTGTCTGTCTGTCTGTCTGTCGTCTCACCACCTCATACCTTTACTGACCACCTTCCTCGGATACCCACTGCCTTACGACGAGTGAGTAGTACTCCACTGTCTGTCTGTCTGTCTGTCTGTCTGTCTGTCGTCTCACCACCTCATACCTTTACTGACCACCTTCCTCGGATACCCACTGCCTTACGACGAGTGAGTAGTACTCCACTGTCTGTCTGTCTGTCTGTCTGTCTGTCTGTCGTCTCACCACCTCATACCTGTACTGACCACCTTCCTCGGATACCCACTGCCTTACGACGAGTGAGTAGTACTCCACTGTCTGTCTGTCTGTCTGTCTGTCTGTCTGTCGTCTCACCACCTCATACCTTTACTGACCACCTTCCTCGGATACCCACTGCCTTACGACGAGTGAGTAGTACTCCACTGTCTGTCTGTCTGTCTGTCTGTCTGTGTCGTCTCACCACCTCATACCTGTACTGACCACCTTCCTCGGATACCCACTGCCTTACGACGAGTGAGTAGTACTCCACTGTCTGTCTGTCTGTCTGTCTGTCTGTCTGTCGTCTCACCACCTCATACCTTTACTGACCACCTTCCTCGGATACCCACTGCCTTACGACGAGTGAGTAGTACTCCACTGTCTGTCTGTCTGTCTGTCTGTCTGTCTGTCGTCTCACCACCTCATACCTGTACTGACCACCTTCCTCGGATACCCACTGCCTTACGACGAGTGAGTAGTACTCCACTGTCTGTCTGTCTGTCTGTCTGTCTGTCTGTCGTCTCACCACCTCATACCTGTACTGACCACCTTCCTCGGATACCCACTGCCTTACGACGAGTGAGTAGTACTCCACTGTCTGTCTGTCTGTCTGTCTGTCTGTCTGTCTGTCGTCTCACCACCTCATACCTGTACTGACCACCTTCCTCGGATACCCACTGCCTTACGACGAGTGAGTAGTACTCCACTGTCTGTCTGTCTGTCTGTCTGTCTGTCTGTCGTCTCACCACCTCATACCTTTACTGACCACCTTCCTCGGATACCCACTGCCTTACGACGAGTGAGTAGTACTCCACTGTCTGTCTGTCTGTCTGTCTGTCTGTCTGTCTGTCTCACCACCTCATACCTTTACTGACCACCTTCCTCGGATACCCACTGCCTTACGACGAGTCCTAGTACTCCACTGTCTGTCTGTCTGTCTGTCTGTCTGTCTGTCGTCTCACCACCTCATAGTACTGACCACCTTCCTCGGATACCCACTGCCTTACGACGAGTGAGTAGTACTCTGTCTGTCTGTCTGTCTGTCTGTCTGTCTGTCTGTCGTCTCACCACCTCATACCTGTACTGACCACCTTCCTCGGATACCCACTGCCTTACGACGAGTGAGTAGTACTCCACTGTCTGTCTGTCTGTCTGTCTGTCTGTCTGTCGTCTCACCACCTCATACCTTTACTGACCACCTTCCTCGGATACCCACTGCCTTACGACGAGTGAGTAGTACTCCACTGTCTGTCTGTCTGTCTGTCTGTCTGTCTGTCGTCTCACCACCTCATACCTGTACTGACCACCTTCCTCGGATACCCACTGCCTTACGACGAGTGAGTAGTACTCCACTGTCTGTCTGTCTGTCTGTCTGTCTGTCTGTCGTCTCACCACCTCATACCTTTACTGACCACCTTCCTCGGATACCCACTGCCTTACGACGAGTGAGTAGTACTCCACTGTCTGTCTGTCTGTCTGTCTGTCTGTCTGTCGTCTCACCACCTCATACCTGTACTGACCACCTTCCTCGGATACCCACTGCCTTACGACGAGTGAGTAGTACTCCACTGTCTGTCTGTCTGTCTGTCTGTCTGTCTGTCGTCTCACCACCTCATACCTGTACTGACCACCTTCCTCGGATACCCACTGCCTTACGACGAGTGAGTAGTACTCCACTGTCTGTCTGTCTGTCTGTCTGTCTGTCTGTCTGTCTGTCGTCTCACCACCTCATACCTGTACTGACCACCTTCCTCGGATACCCACTGCCTTACGACGAGTGAGTAGTACTCCACTGTCTGTCTGTCTGTCTGTCTGTCTGTCTGTCGTCTCACCACCTCATACCTTTACTGACCACCTTCCTCGGATACCCACTGCCTTACGACGAGTGAGTAGTACTCCACTGTCTGTCTGTCTGTCTGTCTGTCTGTCTGTCGTCTCACCACCTCATACCTGTACTGACCACCTTCCTCGGATACCCACTGCCTTACGACGAGTGAGTAGTACTCCACTGTCTGTCTGTCTGTCTGTCTGTCTGTCTGTCGTCTCACCACCTCATACCTGTACTGACCACCTTCCTCGGATACCCACTGCCTTACGACGAGTGAGTAGTACTCCACTGTCTGTCTGTCTGTCTGTCTGTCGTCTCACCACCTCATACCTTTACTGACCACCTTCCTCGGATACCCACTGCCTTACGACGAGTGAGTAGTACTCCACTGTCTGTCTGTCTGTCTGTCTGTCTGTCTGTCGTCTCACCACCTCATACCTTTACTGACCACCTTCCTCGGATACCCACTGCCTTACGACGAGTGAGTAGTACTCCACTGTCTGTCTGTCTGTCTGTCTGTCTGTCTGTCTGTCGTCTCACCACCTCATACCTTTACTGACCACCTTCCTCGGATACCCACTGCCTTACGACGAGTGAGTAGTACTCCACTGTCTGTCTGTCTGTCTGTCTGTCTGTCTGTCGTCTCACCACCTCATACCTTTACTGACCACCTTCCTCGGATACCCACTGCCTTACGACGAGTGAGTAGTACTCCACTGTCTGTCTGTCTGTCTGTCTGTCTGTCTGTCGTCTCACCACCTCATACCTGTACTGACCACCTTCCTCGGATACCCACTGCCTTACGACGAGTGAGTAGTACTCCACTGTCTGTCTGTCTGTCTGTCTGTCTGTCTGTCGTCTCACCACCTCATACCTGTACTGACCACCTTCCTCGGATACCCACTGCCTTACGACGAGTGAGTAGTACTCCACTGTCTGTCTGTCTGTCTGTCTGTCTGTCTGTCGTCTCACCACCTCATACCTTTACTGACCACCTTCCTCGGATACCCACTGCCTTACGACGAGTGAGTAGTACTCCACTGTCTGTCTGTCTGTCTGTCTGTCTGTCTGTCGTCTCACCACCTCATACCTGTACTGACCACCTTCCTCGGATACCCACTGCCTTACGACGAGTGAGTAGTACTCCACTGTCTGTCTGTCTGTCTGTCTGTCTGTCTGTCGTCTCACCACCTCATACCTGTACTGACCACCTTCCTCGGATACCCACTGCCTTACGACGAGTGAGTAGTACTCCACTGTCTGTCTGTCTGTCTGTCTGTCTGTCTGTCTGTCTGTCTGTCTGTCGTCTCACCACCTCATACCTGTACTGACCACCTTCCTCGGATACCCACTGCCTTACGACGAGTGAGTAGTACTCCACTGTCTGTCTGTCTGTCTGTCTGTCTGTCTGTCGTCTCACCACCTCATACCTTTACTGACCACCTTCCTCGGATACCCACTGCCTTACGACGAGTGAGTAGTACTCCACTGTCTGTCTGTCTGTCTGTCTGTCTGTCTGTCGTCTCACCACCTCATACCTTTACTGACCACCTTCCTCGGATACCCACTGCCTTACGACGAGTGAGTAGTACTCCACTGTCTGTCTGTCTGTCTGTCTGTCTGTCTGTCGTCTCACCACCTCATACCTGTACTGACCACCTTCCTCGGATACCCACTGCCTTACGACGAGTGAGTAGTACTCCACTGTCTGTCTGTCTGTCTGTCTGTCTGTCTGTCTGTCTGTCGTCTCACCACCTCATACCTGTACTGACCACCTTCCTCGGATACCCACTGCCTTACGACGAGTGAGTAGTACTCCACTGTCTGTCTGTCTGTCTGTCTGTCTGTCTGTCGTCTCACCACCTCATACCTTTACTGACCACCTTCCTCGGATACCCACTGCCTTACGACGAGTGAGTAGTACTCCACTGTCTGTCTGTCTGTCTGTCTGTCTGTCGTCTCACCACCTCATACCTGTACTGACCACCTTCCTCGGATACCCACTGCCTTACGACGAGTGAGTAGTACTCCACTGTCTGTCTGTCTGTCTGTCTGTCTGTCTGTCGTCTCACCACCTCATACCTGTACTGACCACCTTCCTCGGATACCCACTGCCTTACGACGAGTGAGTAGTACTCCACTGTCTGTCTGTCTGTCTGTCTGTCTGTCGTCTCACCACCTCATACCTGTACTGACCACCTTCCTCGGATACCCACTGCCTTACGACGAGTGAGTAGTACTCTGTCTGTCTGTCTGTCTGTCTGTCTGTCTGTCGTCTCACCACCTCATACCTGTACTGACCACCTTCCTCGGATACCCACTGCCTTACGACGAGTGAGTAGTACTCCACTGTCTGTCTGTCTGTCTGTCTGTCTGTCTGTCGTCTCACCACCTCATACCTGTACTGACCACCTTCCTCGGATACCCACTGCCTTACGACGAGTGAGTAGTACTCCACTGTCTGTCTGTCTGTCTGTCTGTCTGTCTGTCGTCTCACCACCTCATACCTGTACTGACCACCTTCCTCGGATACCCACTGCCTTACGACGAGTGAGTAGTACTCCACTGTCTGTCTGTCTGTCTGTCTGTCTGTCGTCTCACCACCTCATACCTGTACTGACCACCTTCCTCGGATACCCACTGCCTTACGACGAGTGAGTAGTACTCCACTGTCTGTCTGTCTGTCTGTCTGTCTGTCTGTCGTCTCACCACCTCATACCTTTACTGACCACCTTCCTCGGATACCCACTGCCTTACGACGAGTGAGTAGTACTCCACTGTCTGTCTGTCTGTCTGTCTGTCTGTCTGTCGTCTCACCACCTCATACCTGTACTGACCACCTTCCTCGGATACCCACTGCCTTACGACGAGTGAGTAGTACTCCACTGTCTGTCTGTCTGTCTGTCTG